>NW_015550226.1:245675-248797 GCF_001515605.1 Sinocyclocheilus anshuiensis
CAGCGTTTTCCGGGACCTGTGTGTTTCTGTCCTTTTTAAGGTAGGTCCTCTGTGAGCACCCCTTTGCTGGATTCAGAAACCAGGTGCTCGACTTGCAGTGTTACCTCACTCGTCAATATTGTGTCCAGCCTGTATGATAGCCCTGGTACCGGCTTCATACTTCCTGGACCATGCGGCCAGGTCAGAGGCTTCTGCGGGAGCCTTCTTGATCATCAGGCCCCCGGCACGACACTGCAAAAAATTCCTGGATGTCCGTGCTCCAGGATATCCCTTCTTGCTGGGGCATCGAGGGGGAAGTATAGGTGGCATTTGCGAGAACCTTCTTGTGTAATGCTGTCTCAGGCAGTGCTCCCCTCACCTTAGAGGGTTATATTTGAGCTTGCCTCTCCCGTTTGGCTCAGTACTTCCGGGTAAAGAGCATGCGAGAGTTAGGCAAATTGTTAATTTTGTTGTGATAGTATGTAATTTTAGAAGTGGAGACATTAGCAGAGAATGAAGAGAGGAGTAATTGATATACATTAAGGTCAGAAGGATTTTGTGATTTGCGTCATACTCTTTCTGCAGCTCTGAGCTTAGAACGATGCTCACAGAGAACATCAGATAGCCAAGGGGCAGAAGACGTGGTACGAGCTGGCCTGGAAGACAAGGGGCAGACAGTGTCTAAACAAGACGTACGAGTGGAGCAGAAAGTATCAATAGCACTGTTAACATCAAGAAATGATAACTGTTCAGGGGAAGGAAGCAATGATGAAACCATAGCAGATAGCCGGGAGGGTGAGAGTGAGCCTAGGTTAGGTCGAAAAGTGACATGTGTAGGGGTATGTGTTGTGTCAGGAACCATGTTGAGGTTAAGAGGGAGGAGGGAGGGATCCGAGGTGTGCAGTGGAGTAACCAGCACATGATCAGTGGAGCAGTGTCGTGTGTAAATAAGGTCCAGTTGGTTGCCTGATTTGTGAGTAGCCATAGTTAACACCCTCTTGAGATCAAAAGAGGCAAGCAGAGTGTGGAAGTCTGCAGCCTGAGGTTTATTTAGGTAGATGTTGAAGTCTCCAAGCATAACTAGGGGAGTGCCATCCCTAACAACAAATATTTTAGCAGAATGCATATTTTATTCAGAATTATTGGCAATTATTCTGTGTTCCATCTGTTTAATGCGCATGCGCGCAGCACCACTCATGATCTCACGTAAGCCTGGCCCACTCCTGACAGTAAAATGGATATATTTGCATGACTTTCTAACATTTACAGATGAAAAATATACCTGTGACGTGTCAGTTATGCACTGAGGAAAACACAATGTCTCAAATGCATTAAACATCACAAATATTCGCTGTTTGCCATTTTGGATCGATTTGATCCATGATCGACATTAAGGGCTGCTTAAGAATAAGCGTGCACATCAAATCCTGAGTCATTGAACCTGGATCGAATTAGTGAGATTGCGTGAACTTAAATTGTCGTTTATGAAACCGCTTTCGTCTCGATTGATTTGTTAGGTTATTTCAAGTCAGGTTTTGGACTTTAATCCCCGCTTTTCTTAGCATCTTTTATGAAACAGCCCCAAGGTTTATAATATAAACCTTCTCTCCCAACTCAGAGTTTGAACCAGAGTTTGTGATTAGGCTTGTTTGAGATGCGCCTCGCCTAAACTTTATATCGAGCTTTGTAAACCCAGTGAACCTGATCTTAACCAGGTTGGCTTTATCGGGTTTTGTCAACTCAAAACTTACTCTGCAACTCTGAGTTTGTTCATCTGGCTTCGTGCTACAGGCCACAGAATGGCAAAGTAAAACCAACGTAACATAACATCAGTAACTGGCCAGGGGGCTGTTTCATAAAAGACGCTAAGAAAAGTGGGGATTACTAACTGAAATAAGCCTGGCTTATTTGGTAAACTTGTTTTATGAAACAGCCCCCAGGAGGGGAGTGTTGTGTTCATTTCTGTTATGTCTGATTGCCTTTCTTCATATATTTGCCCACATTGATTTGAACTATGCTGTATAGCTGTATGTTATGATCAGGGCCGTCCCAAGCATGGTTGCAATATGTTCATTGTCAAACTCCAAAATTAGATTATTTTCAATTCTTTAAAAAAATGCCATTATTTTATTTGAAAAAGTTAATAATTTTATTTTATTGACAAAATATTCTAGTTTGTCTTGTGTACATATACAGTATCTCACAGAAGTGAGTACACCCCTCACATTTTTGTAAATATTTTATTATATCTTTTCATGTGACAACACTGAAGAAATGACACTTTGCTACAATGTAAAGTAGTGTGTCAAACTGTCATATGGTCATGTTACAACGTGCCCCTCAGATGTTACAATGTGCCCCACCTACGGGGCATGTTGTCTAATTTCACTTCCATTCTTTTGGAGTAAATAAAGAAAAAGGTATACTCTATAATTATGAAACAAAGTGACATATTTGTACTAGACAAGTGTGAAATTAATGTGGAAAAATATTATACTCTTAACCCCATGTGGATTTACACAAACTGAGAAAGTCAAAAAGTGCTACTTTGTGCCCCGGTCTCCCCTACTCTCTGCAATATGCAGTAGGATATACATATTAAAGTTGTTGTATTATTTGTCTACCAGATAATACTTTAATGACAAGATGAATGCAGTGTCTTAAAATCCTGTAAAAGATAAGTATATAACGAAAATAGTTTACAGCATTTTACAAATAACTGATACATATGCAAAATGTTGCTTTCCGCACGGCAAGTCCCAATGGCTAATATTGTTCATTGGTCAGGCATTGACCAATAAAATGGCTTCATTCACACCCCAGCCCCAACCCCGGTTCTGGTCTCTTGCATTTGCATTTACAAGTGCACAAATGAGTTTTGCAACAGGAATACAGGAGTATCAAAAGTCAAAGCGCTAAGATTTAGACATTTAAGACATTTTATGTTATATTTTTGTTCAACCCCTTGAATTAAAGCTTAAAGTCTGCACTTCAATTTAATCTGGATTGTTTTATTTTGAATTCTGGTGGCATACAGAGCCAAAATTAGAAAATTGTGCCAGTGTCCAAATATGGACCTAACTATCTATCTATCTATCTATCTATATATATATATATATATATATATATATAGGGCGAGCTGT
>NW_015550226.1:248829-249039 GCF_001515605.1 Sinocyclocheilus anshuiensis
TCTATCTATCTATCTATATATATATATATATATATATATATATATATATAGGGTGCGATTTGTGAAAAAATGTCTCAGGTTACGTATGTAACCAGACACTGCATCCTCTAGGGGTCGCTATGGGAACGCCTCGTCGTGACCCGTGTCTGAAGCACACATTGAAAAAACACCAACTCGTTGGCCGGCGACAGCCATGACGTCACTACCGGT
>NW_015550226.1:249093-250914 GCF_001515605.1 Sinocyclocheilus anshuiensis
CTAAGTACCAACTCTACCATATTGCTATGGGAGTCGCCCCTGGGACGTTAGACGACTGTCAGTGACATTATTCCCTACGTCCAAAGGCCTAGACTACATACCCCCCCCAAAAAACTTACCTGTTAGGGCCAGAACTCCTGGGCCCGGAGTAGAGCTCAAGGCTTGGAATCAGGAATAGATTCCTTTAAGGGAATACGACCAAGAGCCTAGAATCATACTAGTCTTGTACCACCTATGTGGATTTTAGAAAGTGCGCAAAGCATAACGTGCACATTTACCACTTATGTGGATTTTTAGAAAGTGTGCAAAGCTTAACGTGTGCACTTACCATAGTATGGATTTAAGAGTTTTCCAAGCATCTGCTCACAGATACCCGGAAGTACTGGGCCAAATGGGAGAGGCAAGCTCAAATACAACCCTCTAAGGTGAGGGGAGCACTCCCTGAGACAGCATTACACAAGAAGGTTCTCGCAAATGCCACCTTTACTTTCCGCTCGATGCCTCAGCAAGAGGGGATATCCTGGTGAACGGGAGGCCCCTCGGGGTGACCTAGATATGGTAAACCAGACAGGGCAGCCTGAAAGCATAAGCCCAGCCCGGACATCCAGGAAATTTTTTGCAGTGCCATGCCGGGGGCCTGATGATCAAGAAGGCTCCCGCAGAAGCCTGTGACCTAGCCGCATGATCCAGGAAGTATGAAGCCGAAACCCGGCTTATCGTACCGTCTGTACATATCAACGAGTGAAATAAACACTGCAAGTCGAGCACCCGGTTTCTGAATCCAGCAGAGGGCGTGCTCACCGAGGACCTACCCTAGAAAAAGGACAGAAACATACAGGTCCCGGGAAACACTGCAAAGAAAGCTAGCAGAAGGGTTATACACACAACCACCAGCACATTAAATACACACACATATATATACATATATATATTTAGAAATGGATCGTACTCACCCACCATGGTTCCCGCGTCGGAGCCCTGTCCGGAGAAGCCTCTAGATCGAACTATCAGTAAGGTGGTCACTATGAAGCCATAGAACCAACCAAAACATCATAGGTCCAGTAGGAGACTGTTATGCAGGAAGTTCCCACCTAACCTCGGTCAGGTGGAGAGATGGTGGTTACAGGGGAATTAGGAAGGGGAAGATAAGGGCAGATGTTAAACCCCCCGAGGGAAATGAGTAGATACTCAAGTATCACTCTGATCCGGACGAAAGTGCTGACGCCTTGTCTGGATCACATCCGTTAGGTCTTGCCTACCTCCTTTTGACCCACGATTCTTCCTACCCCTACCCACAGGCGGGGGAGGAGTGTGAGTTGCGACACTAGCCTTCTGTGCTCGTCTCTGATCCTCAAACCGAGACGGGCCAGGACCCCTGGGTTGTTCGGGCTCAGACCTGGACCAGGCCAATGAGCGCGCCTTCGCCTCCCTGAACTTCTCGACCACCGTCTCAATGGACGTACCAAAAAGTTCAGAGGGCGAAACCGGGGCATCGAGAAGAAAGCCCCTTTCTTTCCTCCCGATGACTGCCAGGTTCACCCACAGATGCCTCTCCATCACTACCATAGCCACCATGGATCTGCCCATAGCAGAGGCGGCCTGCTTAGTAGCACGGATAACGTTCATCGAGACGACCTCGCGACGTCACTTCCTTGGTCCGCTTCCATGGCAAGTCAAGCCTCGCCGTGACGCGATCCATAACCTCCAGTAGCTCATCATACGCAGGGCAGGAGAGCTGAGCTTTTTCATTGAAAAACGTTCGCAGTGCACGCAGATTGCCCCCTCGAGGACATCGCGTGTGTGCTCTTCGCCCAAACAAAC
>NW_015550226.1:251169-251398 GCF_001515605.1 Sinocyclocheilus anshuiensis
GGGTCCCGACGAGGCATTCCCCATAGAGACCCCTAGAGGACGCAGTTCGAAGTTCCCATGAAAGGGAACCAGAGGGGGGTTCATCCCTGCCATAATAACAAACAATTATAACAAAGAATATCATTGTTTTCATTATCATCAGATTCCTTCATTTTTGCCTAAAATCTAGCGTAGCGTTAGTTCTGGCAGGTCACGTTAGTCAAGCTCGCATCAGCTGACTCTCAGCTGA
>NW_015550226.1:252229-253213 GCF_001515605.1 Sinocyclocheilus anshuiensis
ATGCGCGTGCGCGCACTCAGCGACCCAAGCGAGAGCAAGAGCATGCCGCTTAACGTGTTTCTTTCGTGGTTACGGAAGTCTTCGGCAGCGCCACAGTTACTTGCTCGAGAAGACTAGGTTGTTCGAGAGGAACTACACTAGCCTGCCTCCGGCTGGAGAGAGTAGCCGCTTGCAGTCGGGGCGGAATTAAGCGGAGACGTCAAGTCAGACACTTTCTGCTCCTGGTAATCACGCTCTCGCAGTGTTTGCATACATTCACACATGAAGTGAATTAAATGCAACATTTGTCAAATACACAGATGTTTCAGAAATGTTTTCATAAAGCAACAGAAACACTTTTTATACTGCTTAATACAGCGCCATCTGTTAATGAATAAGTTAAACATTAACATATGCTATTTAAATACCAATTAAGTGGGGGTGTATATGCTTTCATCAGTGTTTTTTGAACGTGGCTCAATATAACAGTGGGACTACCTAAAAATGCTTTCACTGTTATAAAACACAGATTTGTGAGCATCATTGGAATTGAATTGTTAGAATAAGCATGCAACACACATCGTGGTTGTCATCACAGAATCTAACCAATGAGAATAAAGTGTGTCGTCATCAAGGCTTTTGCAGTGCCTGACCTAGGCGGCTGGTCCCATTTTACTCTCGCGGTACTTTTGAATGCACATGTGATCGTAGGGCGGTTGCAGCGCCAATCAAAGTTGGACAAAAGCATTTTTAATGTAACCAGAATGCATAGTTTTTGACAGGCGACAGCCGATCTTTGCGGCGCCGCATGAAGTCGAACAAGCCTAATATCTCTATAAAGAGTGTGTTTTTGGATTTGAGGAAAAGATAACCTTATTCAGTGTTATGTGAACAGTGGATGCAATTTGTTTTTCCAAGGCAGTGTAGCGAATCAGCTCAAAGGGGAAATATTAATAATTAATCATAACTAGTTATAATTAATTATAAATATTTAGATCCGCTGTA
>NW_015550226.1:263203-265708 GCF_001515605.1 Sinocyclocheilus anshuiensis
ACCAACATATAATATACACGCTCGTTTCGATCATCAGAAGGCGAATTCATAGATACTAAACATGGTAGGATTACATATGGCAAGCTGACAGGAATGGGTTCCATCATAAGCATGCATAGAATAGTCTAAAAATATCAAAGACAACATACACAATGACCTGAAGGATATGTCTGTTCATTCAAAGAAAGGTTTTCCTATGAATTAATTAGAGAAGAGTCAATTTTTACTGTGCATTGTGTCTTTCCTATGGAAAATGTAGTGAGTTTCTCTACCCACATTCCTTTGGGCAATAAACTAAGTGCTAAAATGAAGAAAAAGATGCTTTTGGTGAGTGCGGTGTTTAATCCTATGTGACCTTTTAAGATATTACAGTAGCTAATGAGACTTGTGTGAAATAAGATTAAGCAGCAGGTTACACTTAAACAGTAACCTTATGGATTCTTCTGCTGATTTTTTTCTTTTCTTTTTTTTTTTTCAAACTCTTACTAGAAATTTAATTATTCTGTTGCTTGGGAAATCTACAGCATGTGTGTTGGAAACACAGATGGCATTTGAGAATTTGAAATAAATCAGCTAAAACAAAAATTCAGTTTTAGCATCTTTAAAAATTTCTCCTTGAAATAATTTCAGTTGGAAATTTACCTGAATCAAACTCATTCTCTCACTCAATGTCTCTCAGACAATGAAATAGTATTACCATTAAAACAAATTTTACATTTCTAAATTTTAAATGTAGAAACTCAATATTTTATTGTCAACATTACTTTTTAATACATTATAACAGAATTGTTGTGCTGATATATTTAGAGAATCTTCACACATGTGGTAGTGATGTAATGTGTTTTGTTCATGTTGTGCTAAACAATAACGAATGTAAAATGAAGGTGGCGTCAGATGAAGAAGCTGTTGTGGAAGATTATGGTGTGGAGGCATTGGGTTTGGCTGACATTTCGTGCAGCACATCAGAATCATCAGCAAGAGCTTAATTCCAGTTATTACACTGTTTCTACTGGTACATGTTGGGAACAGGATGGACAGAATGTGGCAGGGGGAACACAAACTGCACATTATGCCAGTGCTGAGAGATGCCTCACACCACATAGAGGAAGACATGTTATAGGGCCTCATTCATAAAACTTTATGTGTTTTCATCCTAAAAGTATGCAGACATGTATGATGTCAGTAAATTGCTGAATTTAAACACTTGAGTCTTGGGAATGAGAATCCAGTGGGTTTCCCAATGATTAAATTGCACCTGTGGCAAGTGATAAGACCTTTTCTCTGTAATGCATTATGTTGTTTCTTCTAAACTCACTGGTTAGGGCATTAGGTTTTATTGTGATTTTTTTTTTTTTTTTTTTTGCATCTGCTACAACAGCAAAACAAGCGAGTCAGAGAGAAAGGTAATTTCACGTGGCGTGGTCTGAAGTGCCTTCTGTTTACCTCTTTTCACACTGCTATTGTTTTGTTTTCTCTTGTAAACGTGGATATCAAAACCATGGATGTCATTGGATGTAGTGACTATTTATACAAAATGTGATAATTTAAAAGAAATTATTTTATTTTATTAGTCACTGGAGTTCCTAAGTAGTTTCCTTTCATAGAAAATGCAACACTGTGTATTGGCGAAATGGGAACATATCAGTGGTCATGAGGTCTGAAGCCCTGGATTGGCTGATGGTGTTAAGGTGCATCACAGCCAGGGTTTGAAATTAACACCCGCCAACCCGCCAAATGCGGGTAAAAATCAGCTGTGGCGGGTAACGCTGTCAAATCACTAGCCAATTTGGCGGGTTACTTTTCGTAAATTATGTTCACTTATTCATTTCTTGGGGAAGTTCATGCAGGCCAAATCTGCGCAGGTTTAGCGCAGCCTTCGAGGCCGCGGCCTTAGCCCCCGCCTCGGCCTCTACAACTGGAGCCCTACTATCCACCCCCCCAAAAAAAAATATATGGGGACGTTTACAGGTTCCGAGGCCCTACGTGGGCCAGGACCGGGGATCGGGAGCCCTGCCTGGGCGGAACTGGGGATCGGGAGCCCTTCCTGGGTGGAACTGGGGATCGGGAGCCCTTCCTGGGCTGAACTGGAGATCGGGAGCCCTTCCTAGGCTCTGCGGGGGATCTGGAGCCCTTCCTGGGCTGAACTGGGGTTCGGGAGCCGGGATCAGGAGCCCTCCGTGGGCTATACTCGGGACCTGGGCCGACACTGGAACGAACTCTGGGGCCACAGCCGACACCCTTCTCCTCACCCCTAGCATCCTTTTCTGGATCGAGGGGGAACAGGCGTGGTCTGGGTCCACACTGGCGCGAACTCTGGGGCCTGGGCCGACACTGGAGCGAGCTCTGGGGCCACAGCCGACACCCTTCTCCTTTCCCCTAGCATCCTCTTCTGGATCGGGGGGAAAAGACGTGGGCGGCGAAATGGAGTGTTGAACGTCTGACGGGCTTGCCACATGAATGTCCGGTGGGCTTGCCATATGCGTGGCCAGCGGGCTGGAGAGAGCC
>NW_015550226.1:266003-270524 GCF_001515605.1 Sinocyclocheilus anshuiensis
CGAAAATAAAACACGGAAGAAGGAGCGCCGCTTACTGTTTTGGTCAGTCGTTCTGTCCCGGTGCACACACACGAGGAACACGGGAACGAAGGAGCGAGGAGACACGGAGTAGAATAAATCAAAAGGGTTTTATTAACAAAGGCTGGGGATCACAGGACTCGACACATCAGGATGACAAGATGACGTTCAACAACTGACAAAGGACAAGAACTAGAGCACACTTTAAATACACAGGAACTGATGAGGGGAAGACAAAGGACACCTGGAACTAATGACAATTAACATTGGAAACACCTGGGAACAATGAATTCAAAACACGAGACAGAGAAACTGGATGACGGAGCACATAGGGAGCAAAGACACACAAAAAACCTGGACAAGAGTCTGTGCAACTTCTGCAAAGATGAATTTTATTGATACTGATTTAATTTGTTTAGTAACAGCCTAAATGTATTATTATTATTATAATTGACTGATTAAATGTAAGTATTTGACTCAAAAGATGATGTACACTTTTAGAAAAAAATGGCTTTGTAAAGGTAAGAATGCCCATAAAAGTTAAAAATCAATTTAAACTTATTGGAAAAGATTAATTTCCATCACTTCTGTGAACTGACCCGCACACAGAATATGAAGAATATCAAAAACTTTAGGAGTCAGCTGTCCACGGTAGTCCTTAAGATATCAGCACAATAACACACTCAGCAAAATATTGTCTAATTATCTTTATTGATAAAATCACAGAAAATATTCGCACACCCCTAGTACTGACAAAATGATTTGCAACGGTCGCTTTGTCATGCCCAGTGTAGACAGCCTCAAACTGTTGGTGTATTTCTGTCTTTTTTTTTTTTTTGGGTAGTAGACGTTATGAATGACCGGTAACTTAAAAATGTAGTAGCCAAATTGGCTGGTGAGTGAAAAAGTTAATTTCAATCCCTGATCAAACCCTTCAGTGTGTTTGTCTAGCTCTTCTGAAGTGGTTTCCTCCCCTTTCAAGTGGTAAATGATGTTTAGGAAATGTCTTTGCACACACTGGAAAAAAATCACCTCTGAGGACCATCCTGAATGTCTATTTCTTGGTAAGCCTCTACGTGACCACACTTTGCAGGCCAGGTCTTCATTTTTATGTGACTTTTAGTCACACAGTGTCAGCCCTGCACACACCAAGTACACTTAGAGACTTGGAAGATGCCGCTGTATTGGATGCAGAGGCCATTTGTGAGCTGTGCAGAGCACAAGACTTGCTGCTCAGGGCTACCAAGCACTGCATGCACAGAGGGATGCAGCATAGAGGGACCGGTCACTGTGGAATGTAATTTGTGACTCACATTGACCAAGATTAATACCTTTATCTTGAACACACCTGCCAGGACTTTACAGAGATGACGTGCAGTTGGTGGTGGAGAGGTTCTGCGCAGTAAAGCACCAGCTGGCTGCATTCCAGCAAATGCTTTCTCATTGTGAGAGAGAAAACTGCTTCATTTCTTCATTTCTTGCTCATATTCTTTTTTTTTTTCTGGTGTCCCACCAAAGAGGATTAGAAAGGAATGGTTTTGAGATTGGCCCCCCAGAAGGACTAGTGGCTTTCTCCAATGCCATCACAGCAAGCTTACCCATACAGAAATTTCGAGATATCAGTTTCTGCCAAGTGGCTACTTGGGCAACAAAAGTGAGCCAGCTCGGAAGTGGACGGAAGTGCTCCTGTTCGATGGACAGTTGAAATGTTTCCTACTCTCCTCCTTCCTTACAATGGAAGGAAAAGTTTTGCACTTTCTAAGCTTTGAACCCCATTGTGAAGGCTTTGGTTCAGCTTTCCCTCACTAGTGATGGGCAACTTAAAGCTTTCTTGTGCAAAACTTAGCCACTGTCTTCATGCTCAGGCATCCTGGGGCACGTTAAACATGAGTTGATGTTCAAATATCACAAGTGTACACAAACACACTGTCACAAGCACTTCGAATCATCACCCCATTGTTTATGGTGGCGTTGTGTTAGAAAATGTGTTTCTCTCCCTTGCACTCTCACTCCTCTTCCTATGCAAAACACCAGTAAAGAGTATTTGTCAGATTTTCCCTGGTGCTCAAACAGCTCAGATCAGTTAAGTTGCCTAAACCGAAATAAGGCAAACATAATAAACACTCTGTCCAATAGCAGTTAGAGAACCAACAGAAGTTTCAGTACCACTGTATGAGGTGAATGAATCAAACCTAAACCAAGGGCACCATCTATCTGCCACACCAAGGTGTGCCCTGAGAATGAGCAAGAACCTGCTAGACAATGTACCACCCTAGGTGGTTTGAGCTGGTTTAGGGCAATAAAACATGGCTAGAACATCCAGTTCAGATGGACAACTCAGAATTTCAAGTTTCCACAGTCAATTCTGTTGAGGGGAATAGAGGAGGTCCCCCCTCTCCAGAATGTGGGTTTTACATCCTCTATTTTCTTGTGCCCAAGAAGGAATGGAATGTGCCCCATTCTGGATTAAGGCTTTTGAATTTTACATTAATAAATCACCCCTTCGGAAAGTTGACACAGAAGCACAAAATGTCACAGATAAAAAGGGGATTGTTTGTGACTATAGATCTAAAGGACATCTATTTTCATATTCAGATTCCACTAAAACACAGGTGTTTTCTTCACTTTGCTTTTGGGGCACATAGTATCAGTTTGCATCCTCCCATTCAGGTTGCCCTGGCTCCTCGCATGGTTTCAAAGCGCATCTGTGTGGCTCTGACAACATTGTGACTTCAGGATATTTGCATCATGAATTATCGATGATTGGTTTGTGCTTGCCCACAGAGAGTCTGTCAGCACAGCATCGGATATTGTCCTCAAGCATTTGAAGTTCTTGGGGCAAAGAATCAATTGGGACTGAGGACTACAATTGACTGGGACTACCCTGTTGAAAAATCCAGCATATGCTGGTTAGGTATGTTTTGAAGCATGGCTGCTGGTTTGAGCTGGTTTAAGCTGGTCCTTTGCTGGTCATGAGCTGGTTTAAGCTGGTCATGTGCTGGTCCTAAGCTGTTCCTGAGCAGGAGCTAGTTGCTTAGGACCAGCACATGACCAGCTAAGAACCAGTTTAAACCAGCTCATGACCAGCTAAGGACCAGCTTAAACCAGCTCAAACCAGCAGCCATGCTTCAAAATATACCTAACCAGCATATGCTGTTTTTTTCAACAGGGTATAGCGTGCTTCTTCTGGATATTGTGAGGTCACAACTTCATAAATGAACCAGGCCTGGTTCTACGGGGGTGCTAAGCACCCTCAAATGAAAACAACAGCACCTTCAGTTGAGGCTGTAAAAATAGGATATTGGTGAAACAGATATGGCTAATACTCTAGAGCACATTCATGTTTGTGCTTAGGAGAGCTTAAAGGGTTAGTTTACCTAAAAATGAAAATTCTGTCATTAATTACTCACCCTCATGTCGTTTCAAACCCGTAAGACCTTCGTTCATCTGAAATGTTCCCAAGTCCAGAAACGTAGCAAGGACATCGGTAAAATAATCCATGTGGCATCAGGGGTTCATCAGCAATTCACGAGTTCACACTTTCGTATAATTAAATAAAGGTTATGCGTATTTGGCGTGCTGTCCGGGGAGAGGGGTCCGAGCTCGGTGTCCGAGATTGTCTCCCCCCCGAGTGCTTCTCCCCGTGCTGGGGTAGAACTATGCTGACGGTGCGGGGTCGGGGTGGCGGAGGGATGCTGAACGTCGAGAGATAACGAAGGTAGGACGCACTCGGTTATTTATAGGAGTTTTCTCTTGCGCTGATTGGATAAATGGTGTAATCACTAATGGTGAATTGGCCATGTTAATTATCTGTGCGTGCTCCTCCTGAAATTTGTTTATAAACATCACTTCACGAGTTCACACTTTCTTATAATTAAATAAAGGTTATGCGTATTTGGCGTGCTGTCCAGGGAGAGGGCTCAGAGCTCGGTGTCCAGCCCAGCCCGAAAGCGCTCCCCCAAAAGCAATTAAAACAGGACAGCAGCCAGATACGTGCATTTACGATCCCCCAAAAAGCAATGCTTAATGTTAGAGGGGTGCTGGACGTCGTTTGGTATACGTTTATTGTGGCAGTATCTAGGAAGAGAATTTGGCTTCTGTGGAAGTGTTCCGTGCTGAAAGAGAGAGCTAAAGGCTCCTGCAGGAGGCGCGACTATCACGGCAGTAGAGAAAGATAGAAAAGGCTCTTGTGCGAGCAGGCACTGCTGCGGCAGTGGGGAAATACAGAAAAGGCTCCTGCGGGAGCAGACACTGCTGCAGAAGTAGAGAAATACAGAAAAGGCTCCTGCGGGAGCAGACACTGCTGCGGCAGTAGAGAAATACAGATGAGGCTCCTGCGGGAGCGGCTACTGCTGCGGCAGTAGGGAAATACAGAAAAAGGCTCCTGCGGGAGCAGACACTGCTGCGGCAGTAGAGAAATACAGATGAGGCTCCTGCGGGAGCGGCTACTGCTGCGGCAGTAGGGAAATACAGAAAAAGGCTCCTGCGGGAGCAGACACTGCT
>NW_015550226.1:270549-275277 GCF_001515605.1 Sinocyclocheilus anshuiensis
AGGAAGATACCTGCGGGAGCAGTCATTACTTGAGGAAAAGGGGCAATTGAAAAACTCCTGCAGGAGCGGGGTGCTAATGGAGATGGGCAGGGATGGACTAGGGAAAAAGGGGGTGACTGATGAGGGAGATGAGGGTTTCCTTGATGTGTGAGCGGTCCGATCGGATGTAGCTCTTAAAGGCTTCTGATGACCAGCGAGACCAGCGACGGATCTGCTGTTGGGAAAGGCCTTTTTGAGCCGCTGTGGTGGCTGCGCCTATTCTAAAAGAATGGCTGGAAAAATCATCGGCTGGGATACCGGAAAGGAGTAGAACAGACTTGAGGTGTTTTTTGGAACCAAAAACGGGAGACGGGGCGGTTAGAGTCATCTGTAAAAAGAGGGTCGGCAAGTGATTTGGATTGGGATTTCCTGAGCTGAAGGAAGGCTAGGAGGGCTTGGTGTGGGAGTATAGGTGATTGAAGGTTGAAAATATAAATAAAGTGGCCTTTCTTTGTCTGGTCTGTCTTACTTTGCTTTATAAAGAATGACATGGCTTCGTCGTCCAGGACTGCTAGATCGGAAATAGTGGGGTGGATATTCGGGTTAAAGGTGGAAGTGGTAGTGAGCTCGGAGCATCTGAGAAAGCCGAAGAAGGCTAGGATAAACATAGCATCGAGCGTACGAGTGGTGTGGATGGAATGGTAACCTCTGCGGAGTGTGGAAATGCATTTAGTCAAAATTTTAAACTTATGGGTTGCCTGGTGTCTGGGCAAGTGGGATGGGCTCTTTGAATGCCTTTGATGAGAAGGGAGGTCTGTGAATTGGCTATTTGAGGTGAGGGTGAACCGTATATGAGTTTATGGAAAATAAATAAATAACGGCACCTGACAAAATCTGTGTCCTGATGCTGCTGGCTACGGGGGGGTGGTTCCAAGGTGAGAGCACTCGGAGGGATGGGTAGGGGCGTGGCGGAAGATAGAGAGAAGGAAGAGCGAGTATGTGAGAGGGGAGGAGGAAAGGTAGCCGCCGGAACCGCTTGCGGAGGCGTGCTCACGCTTGGGATGGCTCCGGGAGCGGAAGAAAGAGGGGGAAAGAGAGGGGGAATGGTGGGAGTTGGGGAAATACAGGTAAGGCTCCTGCGGGAGCAGACACTGCTGCGGCAGTAGGGAAATACAGATGAGGCTCCTGCGGGAGCGGGCGCTGCTGCGGAGGTACTAGGGTACCTGCGGGAGCAGTCGTTACTTGAGGCAAAGGGGCAATTGAAAATTCCTGCAGGAGCGGGGTGCTAAATGGAGATGGGCAGACTAGGGAAAAAGGGGGTGACTGATGAGGGTTTGGTGGGCTTCCTTGATGTGTGAGCGGTCCGATCGGATGTAGCTCTTAAAGGCTTCTGATGACCAGCGACCGAGTGATTGGATCTGCTGTTGGGAAAGGCCTTTTTGAGCCGCTGTGGTGGCTGCGCCTATTCTGAAAGAATGGCTGGAAAAATCATCGGCTGAGATACCGGAAAGGAGTAGAACAGACTTGAGGTGTTTTTGGAACCAAAAACGGGAGACGGGGCGGTTAGAGTCATCTGTAAAAAGAGGGTCGGCAAGTGATTTGGATTGTGATTTCCTGAGCTGAAGGAAGGCTAGGAGGGCTTGGTATGGGAGTATAGGTGATTGAAGGTTGAAAATATAAATAAAGTGGCCTTTCTTTGTCTGGTCTGTCTTACTTTGCTTCATAAAGAATGACATGGCTTCGTCGTCCAGGACTGCTAGATTGGAAATAGTGGGGTGGATATTCGGGTTAAAGCTGGACGTGGTAGTGAGCTCGGAGCATCTGAGAAACCGAAGAAGGCTAGGATAAACATAGCATCGAGCATACGAGTGGTGTGGATGGAATGGTAACCTCTGCGGAGTGTGGAAATGCATTTAGTCAATATTTTTAAAGTTATGGGTTGCCTGGTGTCTGGGCAAGTGGGATGGGCTCTTTGAATGCCTTTGATGAGAAGGGAGGTCTGTGAATTGGCTATTTGAGGTGAGGGTGAACTGTATATGAGTTTATGGAAAAATTTAATTCCGCTTAGATAGCTTTTAATGGAGCTGACTTGGAGGTTTTTGTTAATGTTGAGGTGCGATATAAATGAAGTGATAGAGAGTGGGGAAAAATAGGGGAACGGCAGGTTATAGGCAGAATGGAATGCTTTAAAGCATTTCCATGCTGTTAAATAAGATTGCAGGGTTCTGGGGGAAACGGCTTGAAAAATAGAATCGAGGGAAGCCTCGAGGAGAGGTCTCAGAGGATGATTCAATGGAATATCAGCTCTGAATAAGGAGGTACTGGGGTTGGGAGTGGTTCCACCTCTGGTGCCAACAGCCTGAATTTCTGAAAGGCAAAACGAGAGAGAGAGTCAGCTATTTGGTTTTTGGACCCGGGAATGTGTTTTGCAGTTATGATGAACTGGTCACAAGCCGAGATCCAAATTAGACGTCTTAGCAAAGGCATTAAGGTGGGTGAATGAGAACGTCCTTTATTAATGCAGTGCACGGTAGCCTCGTTGTCGCAGTGAATAACGATGCTGGTGGTGGACCATTCATTTCCCCACAGAAAGGCTGCCACGACTATAGGTTATAGCTCGAAAAGTGCTGAGGATATTAGCGACTGAGGTAAATCTAACAGCTGGGAGGGCCATGTAGAAGCGAACCAGCGGTTTTGGTAAAATCCTCCGAAACCGACGGAGGGGGCGGTGTCGGTAAATAATTGGATGTCGACGGGAGAAGAAACCAAATCGCTGTAAAAGAAGGATAAGCCGTTCCATTGTTTAAGGAAGGATATCCACAGACTGAGCTCGTCTCGGCATGAATTGGTTATAGATATTTGATCCTCTAGCTCATGAACGGAGGACGCAAGAGAGAGGAGGTGAGAGATGAAGGGGCGGCCTTGTGGAATGATCCGCATCGCGAAATTTAGATGACCGAGCAAGGATAGCAGCTCACGTTTGGAGCAGTTTGGGTTGGCTAAGAGAGTGGAAGCCACCAGAATCGTTCTGTTGATTTTTTCCGTGGGTAGAGAAGCTTGGAACCTTTGTGAATCTAGGTTGATTCCCAAAAATTCAATGGAAGTGCTTGGGCCTGAAGTTTTGTCTTGAGCGAGGGGAATCCCGATCTCTGCGAAAATCTTTTGCGTTGTCGAAAGGTGTGCTGCTGAGTCGGGGAGTGACATAATAAAAAAATCGTCTAAGAGATGGATTAAGTAGGGTACGGCGTAATTGTTGGAGAGGATCAAATTGCTTCTGATAACATGTCGAAAATTTTAGGGCTGCTTCTGCAGCCGAATGTGAGGCGGACGGAAAAGTAAATTTTTTTGCGCCAGCAGATGCCGAATAAGTGCCAAAAATCTGGATGGATGGGCATCACCTTAAAGGCAGAGGTGATGTCAACTTTAGCCATCCAAGCGCCGCGACCTGCGTCTTTGATCATGGTAATGGCTTGGTCGATGTCATGGTAATGAAGAGAAAATTTTTCAAGCGGGATGAGGCTGTTAATGCTCGGGAGCGGGGAATTATGCGGGGAAGAGAGATCAATTATAAGGCGTTTTTTACCAGAAAATTTTCTGGTAGCTATGCCTATGGGACTAACACGGAAAATGTAAAAGGGGGGAACGGAAAAGGGGCCGATCATAACATTTTCGTCGGTCTCTTTCTTAATTAGAAGATCGACTGTTTCGGGTTCGGCGAGAGCGGACTGAAGATTCGGGCAGATGAGGCTTTGGGAGGGGAGAATTTCGACACCGGGATGAAAACCATGTGAGAGGCCCGACAATAGATAGTTAGAGAAATCAGAGTCAGGGTGATGAATCAATTCAGAAGATAAATGGGAGACATTTACAGGAATCGATAAGTATTGTTTAGCATTTTTATTTGCAGCTTTCTTGACAGGGCAAATCAAGCGGCATGAGCGCCGCCACAAAAATTGCAAATATGCATGAATCGGCAGCGTTGTCTTGAGCATCTGCCGGCATTGAAGCTGGTGCAGAGCTGTCTGCTGGAGAAGGATGGGGGGCGGCGGTTGGTGGAAGTGGGGAGGGAGGGGTTGGTTGGGGTGTTTGGGAAGTGCGGTACGTAGCTGGTGGATTTGGGCTGAGATGGTTCGGGGCTGGGAGGAATGGATGGGTTGACAAAGGGGCACGTTGTGGTGGAGTGAGTGATGGATCGGCATACCGCGCATGTGATGTTACGGCAGCCTAAAAATACCCTATTGTGAAGTTCAGTGTCCAAAGCCCCCCAGTAAGGACACTGATTCCACTGGGCCACTCGGATAGCACATTTTGTTGAAAATAACTTGTGGTACATGTAGAAATGGGAGCCCCTGTATGATAGCGCGAGCTCGGCGACAATCGTGAGATAGTCGCCAAGCTCGTGTCTCCTGTGAGGAAAAACGGAACAGATGACTTCAGTGTAACGATTGAAAGTGATGGCGAATTCGGAAAATGATAGAACACGAGTTTGAATATTTGCTGTGTTTTTTAAGGTGACTGAAAATTCGCCGCAGTCAATTTGGCGGTCGGTGGACGAAGGCGAAATAGGAGACAGAAGGGAAAAAAGATCTACGTCTGCACCTGAGAGAATTTGGTTCTGAATGTTGCTGGATACAGGGGGAGAGTCCAGGGCGAGGGCGTTTGGTGGCATAGGTAGGGGCGTGGCTGTGGACAGACAGTAGGATGAGCGGGCCTGGGGGATGGGGGGGGGAAAAGTAGCCGCAGGAACCG
>NW_015550226.1:277943-282912 GCF_001515605.1 Sinocyclocheilus anshuiensis
AACATGTCGAAAATTTTTGGGCTGCTTCTGCAGCCGAAAGTGAGGCGGACAGAAAAGTAAAATTTATTATGCCAGCGGATGCCAAATAAATGCCAAAAATCCGGGTGAATAGGCATCACTTTAAAGGCAGAGGTGATGTCGACTTTGGCCAGCCAAGCGCCGCGACCCGCGTTTTTGATCAGGGTAATGGCTTGGTCAATGTCATGGTAGTGGAGAGAAAATTCTTCGAGCGGAATGAGGCTGTTAACGCTTGGGAACGGGGAATTATGCGGGGATGAGAGATCGATTATGAGGCGTTTTTTACCTGAGAATTTCCTGGTAGCTACACCGATGGGGCTAACACGGAAAACATTAAAGGGAGGGACGGAAAAGGGGCCGATCATGAAGTTTGCGTCTGTTTCTTTTTTAATTAGGTGATCGACTGTTTCGGGTTCAGCGAGAGCGGACTGAAGATTGGGGCAGATGAGGCTTTGGGAGGGGAGAATTTCGACACCGGGATGAAAACCATGTGAGAGGCCCGACAATAGATAGTTAGAGAAATCAGAGTCAGGGTGATGAATCAATTCAGAAGATAAATGGGAGACATTTACAGGAGTCGATAAGTATTGTTTAGCATTTTTATTTGTAGCTTTCTTGACAGGGCAAATCAAGCGGGCGTGAGCGCCGCCACAAAACTTGCAAATATGCATGAATCGGCAGCGTTGTCTTGAGCATCTGCCAGCATTGAAGCTGGTGCAGAGCTGTCTGCTGGAGAAGGATGGGGGGCGGCGGTTGGTGGAAGTGGGGAGGGAGGGGTTGGTTGGGGTGTTTGGGAAGTGCGGTACGTAGCTGGTGGATTTGGGCTGAGATGGTTTGGGGCTGGGAGGAATGGATGGGTTGACAAAGGGGCACATTGTGGTGGAGTGGGAGATGGATCGGCATACAGCACATGTGATGTTACGGCAGCCTAGAAATACCCTATTCTGAAGTTCAGTGTCCAAAGCCCCCCAGTAAGGACACTGATTCCACTGGGCCACTCGGATAGCACATTTTGTTGAAAATAACTTGTGGTACATGTAGAAATGGGAGCCCCTGTATGATAGCGCGAGCTCGGCGACAATCGTGAGATAGTCGCCAAGCTCGTGTCTCCTGTGAGGAAAAACGGAACAGATGACTTCAGTGTAACGATTGAAAGTGATGGCGAATTCGGAAAATGATAGAATACGAGATTGAATATGTGCTGTGTTTTTTAAGGTGACTGAAAATTTGCTGTAGTCAATTTGGCGGTCGGTGGACGAAGGTGAATTAGGAGACAGAAGGGAAAAAAGATCTACATCCGCACCCGAGAGAATTTGGTTCCGAATGTTGCTGGATACAGGGTCCAGGGCGAGGGCGTTTGGTGGAATAGGTAGGGGCGTGGCTGTGGACAGACAGTAGGATGAGCGGGTATGGGGGATGGGGAAAGTAGCCGCCGGAAACGCCTGCGGAGGCAAGCTCGGGCTTGGAACGGTTCGGGGGGCGAGATCAGAAGAAAGAGCAGGAAAGAGAGAGGGAATAACGGGCGCCAGAACCTGCGCCATTAGCGGGGGCGGCCTCACGCCTTGGTCGGCTCCGGGAGCGGGCAAAACATAGGGAAGAAGGGGGGGAAAGGGGTGCGCCAGAGCCAGCGCCATTAGCGGAGGCGGCCTCACGGTTTGGTCGGTCCCGGGGGTGGGAAAAACATAGGGAAGGAGAGATGGAATGGTGGGCGTCGGAGCTTTTGCTGCTAGCTGAGGAAGCCTCGCGCTAGAGCTGGATGGTGGGGCTGGGGGCCATGGGTAGGGGAGAGGGTTAAGGGTGGGGTAAAACAGGGACTGGGGATGGGACTGCGCCGCTAGCGGAGGCATGCTCATGCTATCTTGGCGGCTTGTGGAGGCGCGCGCCGATGCGTCGCCTGGAGGATCTGCTGGCTGATGCTCGGAGGATCGGGAGTCGTTTGCTGCTGGATCTGGTGCACGGCCCAGGCTTGCCGAAGGCCTTCTGCTGCGGCCTCGGGCGCCAGAGTCTGCGCCTTTAGCGGAGGCGGCCTCATGCTTTGGTCGGCTCCGGGAGCGGGCAAAACATAGGGAAGAAGGGGGGGAATGGGGGGCGCCGGAGCCTGCGCCATTAGCGGAGGCGGCCTCACACTTTGGTCGGTCACGGGGGTGGGAAAAACAGAGGGAAGGAGATATGGAATGGTGGGCATCGGGGCTTTCGCTGCTAGCTGAGGCAGCCTCGCGCTAGAGCTGGATGGTGGGGCTGGGGGCCATGGGTAGGGGAGAGGGTTAAGGGTGGGGTAAAACAGGGACTGGGGATGGGGCTGCGCCGCTAGCGGAGGTGTGCTCACGCTATCTTGGCGGCTTGTGGAGGCGCGTGCCGATGCGTCGCCTGAAGGATCTGCTGGCTGACACTCGGAGGATCGGGAGTCATTTGCTGCTGGATCTGGTGCGTGGCCCAGGCTTGCTGAAGGCCTTCTGCTGCGGCCTGATGGTCGGAGGCTCATCCTTGATGGCATGATGGCATGGTAGTTGGATCGGGCCGTGAATAAGGAGCACTGCGGCCCCGGTTTGTTTTGTCTTTAGCTTTGGACGGAGGAGTGGGGATTGGAGGTGGCGCCCCCGCCTGGAGCGAAGCGTAGAGGGCTTGTAGCTCCGCCTTGTTCAGACGGTGAGGAACAAGGACGCCAGCGTTTGAGAGCTCTTGGCGTAGCTTTTACACGGTCCATTTCTCCGTAGCTGGAGCGGAGGAGAGAGCTGAGGCATAGGAGAACGCTGGAGAAGGTGGCTGACGCCTGGAAGGTGAGGGTGAAGGAGAATCTCGGCGTCTGGAGGTATGAGCGGCGGCGATGCAGGAAGGCCGGCGGCCCCGAGGTGCAGCCGCGGGCTCAGCTGAGGTGTCCTGTGGAGCGCTGGTGCGCTGAACGTCGGCTATAGACGCGGGAGGAGCTGTATTGTCAAAGGTGTTGTCCTCGGGGAACAATTCGATCTCAGACATAATGCGGCGATTGGATGCACCAATTCTGAAAGTCGAGAGATAACGAAGGTAGGACGTACTCTGTTATTTATAGGAGTTTTCTCTTGCGCTGATTGGATAAATGGTATAATCACTAATGATGAACTGGCCGTGTTAATTATCTGTGTGTGCTCCTCCCGAAATTTGTTTATAAACATCACTTATACGAAGCTATGAGAATATTTTTTGTGCGCAAAAGAAAAAAAAAAAGACTTTATTCAACAATTCGTCTCAAATTAATTTTCATTTTTGGGTGATCTAACCCTTTAAAGGTTTCTATTAACAATGAGCTTTTGCAGTGTTGAGGAATGCAAGTGCATTCAAGAAATGTCGTTTCTTGAACGCAATGGCCAATCAGATGTGTTTAAATTCAATCATTCTCTCACCGTTCAAAACAGCAGAGTATTGTTCAGTGCTGAATTCCATAAGCTAGCAAAACCCTCCCATTGTAACAAACAAAGTGAAAACATGATGTAAATCATAGATTATTTGTGCAGTGTAATGGAACATCGCAATGTTGAGATTGTGATGTTGTGATGTTCAATACGGTGCCGAATAACTTTCAAATATGTCTGTAGTCATGTTTAGCATTTGATGTAAATGGACAGTTTCCAGTAACACAGCTTATGTATGTGAATTCATCATTTGTGTTGAGGAATATGCAAATAATGACTGTAAAAGTAACCAAACTTCTTAGCAAATAATCAGAATAATGAAAACTGCTTGTAAACTGGAGTGAAGAGGTTTGAACATGTCATGTAAATATCTTATTGTGATTAAGTCCTTACTCAGATTATTGGAAATAATCACATTGGTGCACATGTAAAAGTAATCACTGAATCGGGCTCAGATTGGTACAGCAATGCTGACGCAATTGTTAATATTTACATCTGAGCAGATGAAGCTCGCAGTTATGGTAAGGGGTGTGACATTTCTGGAACACACTCTAAGCGGTTCGCCTATCACAACGTATTGAGCCAGCTAACTTATCAGGGCACATTTTGTATTTCGGAAGGAGGGGCTTCATCAAAACAGTAGCTTAACAGCGCGTTTAAGACAGACTGGGAAAGGTGCTGCAATAATATAAAATATGTTAAAAAATAATGCGTTTTTGGAACAATCAAGCATGAAAATCTATTCTAATACACTCCAATAAACAAATTAAAACTTTATAAAAGGGCATAATAGGACCCCTTTAAGTTATTCCATTGCAAGATTTTTTTTTTTTTTTCAGTCGAGGGAATGGGAAAGACTGCATATGCTTTGTCCAGTTAGGGCCTTAAATACGTAAGACTGTAGAGGTCAATGGCATATGTCTAACCGCATTTTGTATGGTTTGGAGGTTCTAAGAAATCACCTGCCGTTTCTAAGCTTTTTTAACTTTTTATTGGCTGTTACATGGGATTTCATGTGGTTTGCCCCTGGGAATTAGGGCACATTCCCCTAAAAGTGTGGCATCTACACGGGGCCTTGCTTTTTGCATGACACCTGTATAGGGGCATGTTGGTCCTCTCTGCTTAATTTTGTCATATTTTATTACTTGGATGAAAGTTTGGCTCCTGCTTTTCCTGTTTTATCTATCTAGGAGTTTTGCCTTTTGGTATACAACTATATTCTTGTGACACAGGTATTGGAAGCTATAGTTTCCATGGCAAGACGCAAAACTGTTCCCATTTCATCCTAATGCAGCGTTGAGTTTCCTAGGAAAGGAATGTATAGGTTACTGAACGTAACCGTGGTTACCCAAGTGGGAATGAGACATTGGTTCTAAAGGGCTTCAAACCTTGTGACAACTGGCGTGTTCTCATTGCATAATTAAACGGCATGTCCTGCACATTCAGGGAACCAGGGTTGCATGACCCATAACCTAGATGTTTTCTGGAAGTTTACTTCTATAAATCTGGAGTTGTGCATGAAAAATGGTGTACACTTTTTTTTCTTTTTTTTTTTTTTTTTCTTT
>NW_015550226.1:283245-289182 GCF_001515605.1 Sinocyclocheilus anshuiensis
TTTTTTGCTTGCTGAACATTATTAAAACAGCCTGGGATTCCCACTGTAATGTAGAATTGAATCCATTATAATCCAATTACATTTCTCTCCCCTGACAGCCATTCTTCGTGACTGAGTGCATAATCTCCAATTTAATTTGTGTGAAATTAAATTATCAACATCAACATTAAGCATCAACATACATGCATAATACAGATCAGTAAATAGGCTTGATTTATTGGACAGGCAGTCGTAATGGCACCGAAGTGTATGGAATGAAGATGTGTGTAGAATGTACTGGTGTTATAAAGGCGTGTGTGTTTGTAGCCTGTAGTCATCTAGATTATTTTTTTCTTTACAAAAGCCACAGAGGGACAAAAAGACATAAATGTTCAGAGCTTGATCACTTTGCTTCTAACTCAGCGGCATTGTCATTTCACATCTTTACTGTGAGAAGGCATTTTCTTTTTGAGTGTGAGGTTAATAATAAAAAAATGATATGCTTCAGTAGAGCAGATAAATCATGTCAAACACAGCTGGGCCAGCAGGCCTGCATCCGGCCACCACAGAGCTAAATTGATGGTTGTTGCATTGGAGAGGACATGAAAAACTGCCCCTTTTTCTTTACTGTATGACATGAATAGGGTTCTAGGTGTTGCCTATTTTTCACTGCATCCCCCACTGTTCTGACTGCAGAGCTGAGTGACAGCTGGATGTGAGACAGCACAGATGTAAAAAGAAGATCCTGTGCTATGTGGAACGATACATTCAAATTGCATCTTAAACATTGCCTGAGATAGTGTTTAGAATTGTTTGCTTGGGGATTATTTTAGCATCACAGCTGTCTGAACACACTAATAGACAGGTACTGTAACGCGCATATTTGGTACAGAGAACATGCGCCATATTTTTTGTTAATGAATGTTTTTTACAGTTTTTAGAGAGATCAGTTATGAGTAGATGGATTGAACCTTTCAACCATGCATCTGTCTTGCTGTGTAATCTCTTCCATTTAACTCAGCTTACATGATCTCTTAAATATCAGAGATATGGGAGATTAGAAGGGGTCAACTGTAGAAGAAGGTCTCTGTCATAATTTATTTACAGAGCTAGTCTACATAGATGTGACTCATCATTGTCTATAAGAGACTTATGCAGCTGAGATTTACAGCAATGTTTCCTCTAAGCTGGCCGTGCAGAAGAAATAATGTGCCGTGCACACGCAAAAAATTAGTTGGGAAAGCCATTTGATTGAATTCTAGTAAAAGAGAAAGAATTGCAATGCTCGGGCAAACCTCTACAGAGTTTATGTCGCTATAGAGTTAGAACCAGTGAATACGGTTAGGTTTCTTAGAAAGAGAATGATGTGCGCCAAATGAGTTGCTGATACATGAGATGAAGGAAATACTTAAATGGTTGCGGATGAAATTGCTCAACACGAGAGCCAGCGCAAATGCAGTGTTGAAACTGTTGTGCTGCTTAAATTTTTTTGGAACCTGTGATACTTTTTCCTTTGATTATTTGATTAATAAAAAGTTAAAAAGAAAAGCATTTGTTCAAAATAGATATCTTTTCTAACAATATAAGTCTTTACTATCACTTTTTATCCATTTAACACATCCTTGCTCAATATACCTATTAATGTCTTTAAAAAAAGAAAGAAAGAGAAAGAAAGATTTTACTGACTCCAAACTTTTGAATAGAAGTGTATATTGTTTGCACATATTATACAAAGTTCTATCAGGACCTGGGCCCATATTCATAAAACATCTTAAGGGTAAAAGTAGCTCATAACTTGCGGACTTAGGAGAAAATCTTAAAAATAATGGGCGTGTCAGTCCTAAATTTAGGACTCCTACATTTTTGTTCTAAGAGTATTTCATAAAGCGTTTTAGTGATAAAAATAGCTCCTAAATCTGTGAAACGTTAGGAGTAGTGAAGAGGACCAACCAAACCACAAACTATCCAAAAATGGCTGTTGTCCGCAATCTGCCTCGAAACATAAACATTTTAGAAACATTTGACGCTAATGCGCTTTTAAAAAGATAACACCTTTTGTTTTGGAGGTTATATCAACTCCAAATTTTCCTTTGATTATATCCTTGTTTTCATTAACCAGTTGGGCAAGAAGTAACAGCTGCTCTTCTTGCATCCAGTTTGGTTTTCCTCTGCGTTTGCATGTATATCAACAATGATAATTCTCCTCTGTTAATTAAAAGGCTGTTTATATTCATATTCACTAATTGTTTACGAGACGCCCACATGTAAGTGGTTGACAATTGCCTGAAAATATACTTGTTAAATTAATGACACTTAGCCTGTATTTTAAAATCTTTATTTGAATGTGTCAATTAACATTTTAATTCTTAAACCTTTATATGAATATGGCAACATAATATTGCACTCTACAATATTTATATGAATAAATCTCTGACAGAGACCACTCCCCTATCAGCCAATCACTATGTGCATAGTTAGTAAGCATACTGACATCATCCATAGCAATGAGGTTGCTCTTAGCTTAAAGGGGTGTAACGAATTAGTCCACTGAAGGCGAGCATAGTGAAGAACCCAAGTGCAGTTTATTCAAAACAAGGTGAAATCCAAACATCCAAACATAATCCAAACAGACGAAGACTAGAGACACAGACTTGACTTGACGAGGCATGAACAGACTTGTGCACTGAAGGCGAGCGTAGTGAAGAACCCAAGTGCAGTTTATTTACAGTGATCCAAACATCTAAACATAATCCAAACAGACGAAGACTAGAAACAATAATCCGTGACTTGACTTGACATGAACAGACTTGACTTAACTTGACTAGGCATGAACAGACTAGACTCACCGACAGCGGGTTACAACATCAATACACGTCGAGAGACAATGGCAAAATGATGGCTACTTATATCAGACAACGAGGGTCACATGACAAGAACAAACCAATGGGAAACAAGACACATGACTAGGACAACCAATAGAACAGGCAGAGCGTGGAGCTATGGCGGAGCAGGCAGAGCGGGGGGCAATGCGGAGCAGGCAGAGCGGGGGGCCATGGCGGAGCAGGCAGAACAGGGAGCCATGGCGGTGCAGGCAGATCAGGGAGCCATGGCGGGGCCTGTTCAAGTGACCAGTGTGGGATATTGCGTGGCATTAATTGTGATATGTCATGAGATAGTCCAAAACGGAAAATGTCTTTCAGAAAGGTATTGTTAAAAGCCACCTGGTAGCACAGTTCACAAAAATCTGCCACATATTCCTCAACAGAGCGATTACCTTGACGGAGGCAAACTAGGCATTCTGCTGGGTTCATTATGGTGGTCGTGTATTCTGTAACGAATTAATCCACTGAAGGCGAGCGTAGTGAAGAACCCAAGTGCAGTTTATTTACAAACATTATTGTTTCTCCTCTATGCCCCACCTGTTACGGAAGGAGACTCACACAGAGGGTTAGAGAGAAACGATGTTTATTTCCAGCAAGTGAGGCAGAGGATACGGGCAGGTGAATTTTAAGCTAGATAGGAAGTCCTTTGGGAGGATGAGGAGAGATAACTCTAGTAAGGGGATTCCCAGGAGATCGTGGAAGGAAGACAGTGGATAGCACACACCTCCGATGGTGAGTGACGGGGTATCCACTGTAATGTCAGATTACTTTTCTTAGGGAATTAATTATTATTAATTCATTCAGGTTTTGAGAGGATTCAAATCTGAAAATTCGGAGTCAACCTAATTAGAACTGATTTCAAATTTTAATAGTTTACACTTTATCAACGGTCGTCCAGCGAGACGTTAACGTCCGTGTACATTACCGATTCTGTTCATATTACTTCGTGGCCAACGACACATAAACAAAATGGTAATCTTATTAAATTTTGAGCAAGGTAACAAGGATCTAGGCAGAGTCCTGATGTCCCGTGTTGACAGCCATACCTTCTGCCCGGGTTGGTATGATGGGGTCTCAGCCCTTCGAAGGTCCGCTGTTGTCTTGGTTCTGCGCACTGCCCGCTGAAGCTGATGGTGAGCTGCGTCCCAGACCCTCTCGCAGAGATAAATTGCGGGCCCCGGTCAGAAACTATTTCTTCAGGAATTCCGTAGTATCTGAAGATGTTATTAAACATGACCTCCGCGGTTTCCATGGCTGTGGGTAGGCCCTTGAGGGGGAGAAGACGACAGGATTTAGAGAATCGATCAATGACTACTTAGTCGGAACAGCCTTGGACAAACCTTCTCACATCCCTGGCCATATTGGGCCACCAGAAGCGATCCTTCAGCAGCGAGATGGTGCTGTTGGCCCCTCGGTGGCCAGTGCCCAGAGAAGTGTGGACGGAGTGGATCAGGGAAGTGCATTGTGCTCTGGTAACATATTGTGCTCCTGGTGGACAGCCCGGCGGAGTAGGCGTGGAAGCATTGGTGGAGGTATCCGGGTTGTTGTTCCATTGGATGGGACTGACGATGATTTCTGTGCCTCTACCACGAACGGTTTGTTGGGGTCTGGGTGGACGAGGAGCGGTGCCGAGGTGAAGGCGTTCTTCAGGGTGTCAAAGCCCTCCATGGTAGCTGGTGACCAGGACAGGGATTTGGGCTTGTCTCTCAGCATACTGGTGAGCGGACTGGTTATGGAACTGTAATGGTGAATGAATCTCCGATAAAAGTTGGCGAAACCCAGGAACCTTTGCAATTCTTTGACGGTGGTGGGAACTGGCCAGTTTTGGATGGCATCCACCTTCCTCTCGTCCATCTGGATACCCCCGTCATCGATGACATACCCAAGGAACTGCACTGAGGACTGATGGAATGAACATTTCTCGGCTTTAAAGAACAGATGGAATTCTCTCAGGCATTTCAGGACCTCCGCAATGTGGTGGCGATGTTCGGCCAAGCTCCGGGAGTAGATTAGGATGTCATCAATATAGACGAGGACAAACCGGTGTAGATACTCCTGGAGCACCTCATGCATGAAGTCCTGGAATACGATACTCCCGGAGCACCTCATGCATAAAGTCCTGGAATACGGAGGGGGTGTTTACTAGTCCATACAGCATAACAAGATACTCGTAGTGTCCAGTAGGGGTCACGAAGGCAGTCTTCCACTCGTCCCCTTCACGTATCCAGATGATGTTACATGCGCTGCGGAGGTCTAACTTGGTGAAGACGGTGGCTCCGCGGAGATGTTCCAATGCCACTGGGACGAGAGGAAGTGGATAGCGGAACTTGACGGTACTCTTGTTTAGAACCCGGTAATCAATGCAAGGCCTCAAACCCCCGTCCTTCTTGGCCACGAAGAAGAAGCTGGAAGCAGCAGGGGACGTGGAAGGGTGGATGTAGCCTTGATGTAATGCTTCCTCGATATACTCCTCCATGGCCCTCTGTTCGGGGAGTGATAGAGGATAAATCCTTCCATGGGGCATTGGCTCACCCGGAATCAGGTCTATGGCACAGTCCCATGACCGGTGCGGAGGTAACTGGGAGGCTTTCTTCGGGCAGAATACGTCACTAAAGGGGACATAACAGGCTGGGACATCTACTGACTGTTTTTCTATTGGGCTTTCGATGGACGTGGAGCAGAGTGTGAGGGCTTCGGAATGCGGAGGTGATGGCTGAGGAAGGTGAGGGAAACAGTCAGGGAAACAGGTGCTGCCCCACTTCAGGACCTCACCAGTTCTCCTGGAGATGGTAGGATCATGTTGCACCAACCAGGGGCGCCCTATGATCACATCAGCGGTGGAATCCTCCAGAACCAGGAGATGCAGTGCTTCCTCATGCAACTGTCCAACTTGTAAGTGAAGCGGACCTACGCTGTGGCGCACATGTTTCCGGCTGAGGGGTTTTCCAGTCACCGATTGGACCTGGTAAGTGGTCTGGGTGGTCGTGGTCGGGAGATTGAGTTGGCGGCAGAGACTTCCGGAGATGAAGTTCCCGGCTGACCCAGAGTCGAGGAGGGCGTGTACTGGAAGGGAGAT
>NW_015550226.1:290437-296285 GCF_001515605.1 Sinocyclocheilus anshuiensis
AGTGGTCTGGGTGGTCGTGGTCGGGAGATTGAGTTGGCGGCAGAGACTTCCGGAGATGAAGTTCCCGGCTGACCCAGAGTCGAGGAGGGCGTGTACTGGAAGGGAGATGCCGGCAGTAAGTTTCGCAACAGAGGTGAGGGGCTGCATATTAACTATAGATGGTTTAATAACACTCACCATAGGCCGTGGCGGGCGAATAGGGCATGCCACGATCACATGCCCTCCAGCTCCACAGTACAAACACAGGCTCTGTCTCAGCCGTCTCTGCCGCTCCCAAGGGGAGAGTCGAGTGCCGTCCACTAGCATGGGTTCCTGAGCTGGTTCTGGAGGGCTGATGGTGTCTGGCCGACGGAGGAGGGGAGTGCATAAAGAGAGGTGAGGTTCCGTAAGGCAAGATTTAATGCGGTTAACGCAGCGGATGTATAGCTGGATAAACCGCTCCAAGCCGTAGGAGTCATCGTATGCGGCGAGCTGAAGTTGCACTCTCGGCTCAAGTCCCTGCCGGTAGGTGGTCATAAGTGCACGCTCATTCCATCCGCTGGCTGCTGCGAGGGTTCTGAACCTGAGGGTGTAATCAGTAATAGACAGAGATCCTTGATGGAGATGATACAATTGATCACAAACAGAGGTATCGCCCACGGTCTTGCAAAAGACCTCTCGGAAATGTGCAAAGAAATTATCAAGGGATTCAGTCACTGTACCAGCTTGGGACCAGATGGTCTCTGCCCATTGAAGTGCTCGTCCCGTCAGCAAGGATATGATGAATGCTATCTTGGCGCTTTCCGTTGCGTATAGCTGAGGCTGCTATGTCAGTGCGAGCGAACACTGCAGCAGAAATCCGTTGCACTCCTCCGCCAAGCCAGAGAAGGGCGCTGGTCGGGCCATGGGACTGGTAAATATTGTCGTGGAAGAGGGAGCAGTGGTGGTGACGGGCGGAACCGGTGGTGTGACAACCGCAGGGGTGAGTATACTCTTGAGGGCATCCACGATCTCCTGGAATGGGTCGGGAGCACTCATCTTGCTGACTCCTTTGTGGTCCGATCTTCTGTTACGGAAGGAGACTCACACATAGGGTTAGAGAGAAACAATGATTATTTCCAGCAAGTGAGGCAGAGGATACGGGCAGGTGAATTTGAAGCTAGATAGGAAGTCCTTTGGGAGGATGAGGAGAGATAACGCTAGTAAGGGGATTCCCAGGAGATCGTGGAAGGAAGACAGTGGATAGCACACACCTCCGATGGTGAATGACGGGGTATCCACGGAGCGAGGGACTGGAACGAACACTGGAGAAAACACTGGAGGAAACACAGGAGGTAAGTATAACAGGGTAGGTAAGTCTTTCAATGAATCTTACGGATTGCAGAGAGAGAGAGTCCACTTCGTTGGAACGAGATCGGACACTGGAGTGCTTCTCTCTATTCCTTAGTAAAATTTGTCTCATCAGCTTTGTGAATAGGTTGGTAACACTTTACATTAAGGTTCCCTTTATAAAGTGTTTATAAAGGGGTTCATAAATGATTAATAACTCATTTACAAATCGTCACCTTGGAATTATAAAGTTCTATCTGCTTTCTGAGCAGTTTTGAGATATTGAGCTTCAAAGTTTTTACATTCCATATTGCAAACATTATATGGGGAATTTTTCTTTAAAACATGAAAATGACAGGGACCCTAAATGTATTCTAAATGTACAACATCAAAATCCTCTCAAATTTGTAAATGGGGATTTCTGGAATGGGTCAAATGCAGAAAATGATTTGTACTATCTGGCAAAAAAAATTAACTGAAGCAATAATTTTCAAGAAACACAAACAGTTTACTTATAATTTGTTTTAAAACATAAAATTTGTGTTGTAACAATGTATTGACATGCATGAGAAAGTTAAATTTAATGGTTTTTATTACATTTATTTCATATTTTAAATGAATATTTTTTTCTTGTTCATGTTAAGCATAAAAGGCAGTGCTCAATATTTTGTCCAGTACAGATGTTAAATGTAGGCAGGAATATGGTGGGTAATTTAACACATTATTGCAGGAACCATTTCAGTTTAAGTTTCCTTTTGTTTAGACAGAAAGCAGCTACTGTATTTTATTCCACAGAAAGTGGGAGAGGTAAAATGGCTTTCTCTCTAGACATCAGTATGACTGAAATAACATGCTAATGTTTATTGTTGTAATTAAGACCCCATTAATTAAATTGTTGACTTTTTGACTTTTAAGGCTTAATATTGTCAAATTTAAGACCTTTTAAGACTAAAAAAACTGCAAGAATACAGACAATGCTTCAGCAAAGGTGTTTAACAAAGTTTAATAAACATTGAAAAATGTTTCACTGACTATATATAATTACAAATATTTCACATTTAAAATATTTAAATTACTTCAACTATGCAACAACTCAGTTTTTACCAACAATGTAAAATTTAACATTTCATCTCACTTAATGTAGTAAACACTTTAATCCAGTGTGCCATAGTGTAGAGCTTTTTAGCTACATAGTACATGCAGCTCAGTACAAGTACACAGGATGGATCAAGGTTAAAATATAACCTAATATATACATAACTTTCCCTCGTATGACAATGACGTGACTGTAATAAAGCAAATAGACTATAAAACCCGGACTTATCCTCTTAATAGTGCTGCTGGCTAGCGTGGTGTCTAACTGAAAATAACTCAGCAATAGCTACAGCAAAACACACAAAAAGACTGTAATTCCCTGGAATTTGGGCTGCTGTCATTGACAAGATCATAAATAAAATAGTCGATCATGAGGTTTCTAATAAACATCGCATTGTGTGAAATTATTTAGTCTTCTCTTCACTGATTTAGCATTTTTATGCGCTCTCTTCCGCTCTAGCGGCGCAGTCCGTCGACATGACAAAGAAAGCTGATCCTGATTGATCCTCGTTTGTGCATTTGAAGTGCTGATTGGCTCACGCAGATGAGATAGAACCTTTTTGTTTTCTAAAAAGAAAGTCCCAAAATGTACACAACTTAAAAAAGAAACATCACATAATGTAAATAAGTTCACACAAAATATGAATATGTGAATAACTCAATTTTATAGAAAAAATAGAACCAAAAAAATAGAACCTTATAATTCCAAGGTGACGAATTGCATTATAAATCATTGATAAGCAGTTATAAATGCATGAATAAAAATGGTGCTTTTAATGCAATACCTGCCAAATAGTGAGCCATTTTTAACTCACATGTTATAAATGCTTAATAAATATATTTATTAATACTTATTTCACTCAGAACCAGATTCCTGATTTATTTCATGATGCAGCAAAAATAGACTTTTATAGCGAGTCTGAAGGGTGTTATTTATATTTTTATTGTTTATATCTAATAACTTATGAACCTTAATGTAAAGTGAACACCTGTGAATCATTTATTGCCTTATAAATGTTAATAACCTGTGAAGGTGAACCTTAATGTAATGTGAATGATGTGAACCATTTACTAATGAGTTATAAACGTTAATAACCTGTGAAAGTGAACCTTAAAGTGAACAGCTTTGAACCATTTATTAATGAGTTATAAATGTTAATAACCTGTGAAAGTGAACCTTAATGTAAAGTGAACAGATGTGAACCATTTATTAATGAGTTATAAACGTTAATCACATGTGAAAGTGAACCTTAATATTCTGTCCTCTGCATGCGTGTGTGTCGAGTATGCATATACAGATAGCAAAATATTGCAAGGAGATGACTGATAAGCTTCAATGACCACTCAGATGATTGAATAAATGTTCTCTTTACTTTTGCTTGAGTGCAATCATGTAGTTCAATCTCCGTTACATTCTTTTGTGAAACTGCTAAATAAATACAATAAATGCTTACTTAAATAAAAACAAATAAAATACAATAACTCGTTATACAACGTTTAAATTTACACTGGTAAACTGCAGTAACGTTAGTTATGCCGATATTTTGAATGTGAATTTAATGCATGTGAAACGCTAGCATGCTTCCAACATTTAAAACTCTTAACAAAATACAAACACAAAGTATAAAAACAATGAATATACATGATAGACTTACAAGCAACCGGGTGTTCCTCACACGTCCTGAAAAGTGAAGCTGCGGGCTCTTTGATCGTCCCCTGGTGACTGGCTGCAGTACAGGTCATAAACCCCGCCCTCTCCATGTAAACGAATGGGACTTGAGTCAAAATTAAAACAATGAATATACATGATAGACTTACAAGCAACCGGGTGTTCCTCACACGTCCTGAAAAGTGAAGCTGCGGGCTCTTTGATCGTCCCCTGGTGGCTGGCTGCAGTACAGATCATAAACAGTACACAAGTCCCTCTCCATGTAAACGAATGGGACTTAAGTCGAAATAAAAAAATAAATTCCACTTCCAATACAATTTTCCGAAAGATGGTTTTGGTAATTTAAGGTAGTTGTTATCACGCTGACATATGTTCAATTGTTCGTTTTTGTGATAGGTTTGATTTTAGCTAGTAATTTGAAGCTATAAAAACGGGACGTGTCGTTATGGTTGATTGGGTCTGCGGGAGTTTGGGCGGGAGTTTGATACCGGGGCTCCACCTCACGACACTACTGCAGACTCTGGCTTCAAACAAATCTCTACTGTGCAGACTCTGGCTCCAAATGACGTCATTTACTCAAGATGGCAGCGGCCATACTAAGATGCATTGGCTTCACTTTTCTATAGTGGAAGGAATAGAAGATGCATCGTCCATCTTTTTTTTACAGTCTATGGTTAGGACTGTTGCAACGTGCTCTGAAGTGAAATTTTAATCTCACATAAGTGTTTACTGATTTTACGGGTAAGCTAACTGTGAGGTGACATTGCAGATTGTGTTTTTTCAAGTGTTGATATCGCTGTGTTAGTTCAATTTAGTTACTGTACAAATATATAACTGTGCCGGCACTCCCGCGGACGGTTCGCTCGTGCGCAGGTACTGAAAGGGTGGATAGTCAAACACTCATGTTACAGTGGGCTTTATCATGATATCAAAAATCATTACTGATTGCTTATTAATATTATAATGTTCTGTATCGGTGCTTTCGGTCATTGATTTAATGATTATTTCAAAACATACATTAGATAAAATATAAATATTTAGGTGCCTTTATTCAGCTTGCATTTATCAAATATTTTTGTCATATAGATGTGATGCTTAGTTATAATTTGGTGGAATACTTGATTGTTTTTTTCTGAATTGTTTAATGTGAGTTTACTTGTCTAAGCCACTTTACGTGTGCAGTTATGCTCAGGAATGTTGTTTCAAGTTGTTGTGTTTACTGATATAGTGCATCAACAATAAAACACATTTCATCTGGAAAAAATACCCTTCAGTGTGTGAATTAATAATAAATAAATGATTAGTGTTTACTTTACATTAAGGTTCACTTTCAGAGGTTATTAACATTTATAACTCATTAATAAATGGTTCACAAGTGTTCACTTTACATTAAGGTTCACTTTCACAGGTTATTAACGTTTATACCTCATTATTAAATGGTTCACAGCTGTTCACTTTACATTAAGGTTCGCTTTTAGATGTTATTAATGTTTGTAACTCATTAATAAATGGTTCACAGCTGTTCACTTTACATTAAGGTTCACTTTTAGACGTTATTAATGTTTATAACTCATTAATAAATGGTTCACAGGTGTCCACTTTACATTAAGGTTCACTTTCACAGGTTATTAACGTTTATAGCTCATTAATAAATGGTTCACAGGTGTCCACTTTACATTAAGGTACACTTTCAGAGGTTATTAACATTTATAACTCATTAATAAATGGTTCACAGCTGTTCACTTTACATTAAGGTTCACTTTCACAGGTTATTAA
>NW_015550226.1:296334-303716 GCF_001515605.1 Sinocyclocheilus anshuiensis
TCCCTTCACATTAAGGTTCACTTTTAGACGTTATTAATGTTTATAACTCATTAATAAATGGTTCACAGGTGTTCCCTTTACATTAAGGTTCACTTTCACAGGTTATTAACGTTTATAACTCATTCAGAAATTATTTACATTAAGGTTAAGAGGTAACTAATATTGGAATTAAAATTTTCATTATTGATTTTTCATCAAGCGATGGTTGTGCTTTTTTAATTTTTTTCCGCCCCAAAAATAAAGTTTGATAATTTCATCTTGATAAACAAAATATATCAGTTTCTAATCATTGCTGTGAATAGGCATAATGAACTTTTGAAGCGTATCATGGGTAAGGTACAGAGTAGATTCTGGTAAGAAACATTGTACAAAAAGTGACATGAGTCATGAGATATAAATGAGAGAACCATAAATACAACACCCTTCAGTCTCACTATAAAAGTCCATTTTTGCTGCATCATTAAATAAATCAGGAATCTAGTTTTGAGTGAAATAAGAATTAATAAATATATTTATTAAGCATTTATAACATGAGTTAAAAATGACTCGCTATTTGGCAGGTATTGCATTAAAATCACCCTTTTTATTGATGCATTTATAACTGCTTATCAATGATTTATAATGCATTTGTAAATGAGTTATTAGTCATTAATGAACACCTTTATAAACACTTTATAAAGGGAACCTTAATGTAAAGTGTTACCAGGGAGGGTAATAAGTCCTTATTACCCTCTATAATGGGTATTTTATCATTCATTTATCATATCATTTTTCTATAATGATCAATTATGTTTTTAATCAAGTAGAACCAGATATAGTTAGGTCTCTGTTTGCAGATGATGGGGCTCTCTGGAAAAGGGGAAGGAATATTTTATATATTAGTAGGAAGATACGAGAGGCAATTAGAAAAGTCGAAGAATGGGCATATGATTAGGGATTTAAATTCTCAGTGGATAAAACTAAAACAGCATTTTTTTCGAGGAAGAGGGTTGTTCCAGAAGTGAGTTTGAAGATGTATGAGAAATCATTGGAAAGGGTGATGTAACGGAAGAGGTCTGATGCAACAGGTTAGTATTTATAAAACAGGTTTATTTGGTCACAGAGAGTACAGGTGTAGGGTCCAGAGGATGTGATGGTGAGTGAATAGTTTGTAGAATAGTTCAAAGGATATGATGAGTGGGGTAATCCGAGTCTTTGGCTTTACAGGAGCTGGAATGCAGGCAGGAGGAGCACACACCTCAGCGATCCGGGAACTAGGAGGAACAGGAGACACTTGGAGACGAGGAGACACTAGGAGGAACACAGGAGGTAAGTAATGCAGGAAGTATTCAAATGGAAGTAGTAGCAAAGTCATTGAGTCCTCTACGTGTATACGAGACCGGACAGTGAGGGTGTCTGAGGTGTGTGCTTTTATGCAGGCTGGTTGATGAGGTGCTAGATTGGTGACAGGTGCAGGTGCTCAGAATTCAGGTGAGAGGGATCGTTGTGATTGGGTGGTGGTGGAGCCTGGCCGATCTGTTACAGGTGAAGCTATTTAAATTTTTAGGTGTTTATTTAGAATCAAAACTTGCATGGGCTGAACATATAAATAAAATAGTAGAGAAACGTGAGAAGGTGTTAAACATCATGAGATGTGTAAGTGGTGTGTAATGCACTGTAAAAAATATTTTGCAGTTTAGTTGTTTCAATAGTTTTTTTAAGTTGACTCAACTTGCAGTTTATGAATTTGTTCATTCAACTTAATATTTAAAATTTTCACTGTCTCAACTAATTCGCAAGTTGACAAAACTAGCAATTTGCCCCCTCAACTTAAAAATGTGTTGAATCAATTTAATAACGATATCATGTTCTTAACGTCACTTATGACTTGACAAAAAATTGCAAAGGAACTCATATGATGAATGTGTTGATTTTTTAATGTTATATCTGGAAATGACTGATTTAGATGTTTTAGGTGTTTAGGAGGTGTTAGGAAAAGGGTTTTGCAATCTTGGCCCACACTCCTAACCAGCAGGTGGCGGTAATGCACCTTGAAGTTGTATGCCAACCACCATTAAAACCAAGAAGAAGAAGAAGAACATCACTTATGGCGAGATCTCGTAAAGACTGTTGCAGATCAGAAATACTCCCAGTAAAAAAAAGTATTAGAAAATTGCTGGTAACATGAATATGTAAATCTAAATAGTTTTGGATGGAAAGCTAATTATGAAGCTCATCAAATTGAAATAAGTAGATATGCTGTTTGCAATACTGTAGTGTTGCCTGTAACACCTCCATGGTTATTCCCAATGCCTGTAGTTGATCTTCAGGTTCTAGTAAGTATAAATTATAAAAACAGACAAGAATCTAAAGATACAATAGTACATAAATATTTGGATCAGAATTATATATCAGTAACTCATATATGTATATAGATGGATCTAAAGATCCTGAAACAGGACACACAGCAGCAGCAATATATGTTCCAAGGTTCAGGTATAAAATATCAAAAAGAACATCTAATCATCTATCAGTTTATACAAAAAAATGATCGCAATATTATTGGCTCTTCAGTGGGTTGAAGAGGTTAATATACCTGAAATGGTCATATATTCAGACTCTTTTTCAGCATTATCAAGTTTAATGAGTGGTAAATCTTCAACTAGACAAGACATTTTATCAGACATTTTACAAAGTTTGTTCAGAATGCAAACAAAAACTCTTTTGTATGGATACCTGCACATACAGGAATAGAAGGAAATTAACTGGTGGATCAAATAGCAAAAAAAAAACATTAAAGGGGTCATATTACGTTGCTAAAAAAAGAACATTATTTTGTGTATTTGGTGTAATGAAATGTGTTTATGCGGTTTAAGGTTAAAAAAACATTATTTTCAACTTACTGTACATTATTGTTTCTCCTCTATGCCCCACCTTTCTAAAACGCGTAGATTTTTACAAAGCTCATCGTTCTGAAAAGCGAGGTGTACGCTGATTGGCCAGCTATCCAGTGCGTTGTGATTGGCCGAATAGCTCAAGCATGTGACGGAAATGTTACGCCCCTTACCATATTGTGATGCCGTGTCCAGGCACGACGAGACAAAAACAGTAAAATCCATTATAAACGAGGCATTTGTTGCATCCAGTGTGGACATAATTACGGATTATAATGACTTATACTGTCTTCTTATGCGTTGCGTTGCATCGTGGCGAGTAAACATAAAACCATGTCTGCATTTGTGATCGGAGAAACGACAAACTTCCGTAAAATGCATTGCACACATCTGAATATTGGATTTGTACTGTTCTGGAACAGTGTTGTTGTAAATACAACTTAACCACTGATTTCTAGTTGTGTCCTCTTTTTAAAACATCCAGACATAGAGTTTAATGTTCCGATGAGTAAATTAGAAATAAACGGCTAATTAAAAAAGCATTAAAAGATATGTGGCGAAGTAAATGGGATGGTGATAATAAAGGACGACATTTATATAATATTAAAAAAATAGTTGGAAATGAGAGGAGAATTTTTGGGAATAGAAAGGAAGACAGCATAATATCTCATACTAGAATTGGACACACTGCACTTAATCAATCATTATATATAATAGGAAAACATGAATCTGGACTTTGTGTTAAATGTGATCTTCCTGAAACAGTTGAACATATTTTAGTAAAACGTAAAGGATATGAGAATGAAAGATTACAACTTACAGAAGCACTTCGTATAGGAATTAATCAGATCAGACATTGTTAAATAAAGAGGCAACTATGGACATGTTTCACATACTATTTAAGTATCTCAAAGACACAAAATTAATGAACAGGATTTAGAGAATTATTAGGTTTTTGTTTTCTCTTCTTTCTTTAGCTTTTTAGTTTTTCCTTTAACATCAATGCTCCACACGCCATCCTAGTAGGTGGTGGTATATGCACCTCTAAAGCTGGTTTGCCAACCGCCATAAAAACGTCAAAGAAGAAGAAGAAGAAGAAGACTGTTGCAGAAAGAAGACGTTCGTCGACCATCTTGATGAGCTTCTCCACAGAGCTTTAAAATGTTCTCAAATCAACACATTTGGTAAGTAAATATTTGTATTTATTGGTTTAATATGTGTACAATTACGTATGTTGTCTAAGAAAAGTACAAGTATGGTTTAAAGCGTCATATTTTCTAGTTAAATTAATTTATTTACCTTTATTTAACCAGGAAGTATCATTGAGGTTAAAATCTCTTTTACAAGAGAGACCTAGACAAGGTAGCAGCCATACAGTAAGACAACATTTTAAAATACAACAAATACACATTAAAACAATATTTAAACATAATATCCTCTCAACAAAAACAATCACAAGCCTCAATTACCAATCTCTTTATGATGCCTTTAAATTTACCAATAGACACAAATTTATCAAGTTTTAGATCTTTTTGCAAATTATCCCAGTGTTATTCCAGTGTATGCCAGTTAGGGATGTAACGGTATGAAAAAATTGTATCACGATTATAGTGACCAAAATTATCACGGTTATCAGTATCCTGGTATTGTTAAAATGTGCTGGAGATGTTAAAAAAGTACCGACACATAAATCACTTCACCAAGTTTTATATTTAAAAATCAACAAACAACAAATAAAATGACTTTTTGTTTGCATAATCACTAAAACAATAACATTACCAATGATGTTTGGATTTTAAATGACAACTTACTTGACTGACAACAGTTTAATAGCATGTTGAAATATCTAATATAAATGTTCAAATAAAGCTTTGAAAAAGTTTTATAAAAAGGTAAACCTCACATTTCAACCTTTAAACAAAGAAAAGATATGTCAAAAAGATAATTGATTAATACATGATTATATGTATTTTATCTGCTCCATAAATAATTCTAGATTTATCGCGAGTTGTTCAAATCGCGGTAATCTAATATGGTTTTAAGGATAATTAAAAGATGAATTATCAGTGCTGCATTAGAGACCGTTCAAACAGAGCGCGAGACGGAGTGCAACGAACAACTGTGTGGATTTAGAACGGTGGGAATTTTAAAAAATTAACTTTTGAACGATTAAAATTAAGGGAAAAAAACAAGATTGCTGCTCGAACTGTCATTTTACTGCACGTTGTAAGGGAAACGAATGAGCACCTCCCTCAGAGTTCATTTGGAAAGCGTGCATTTGATATGGCTGACACCTTGATTCAGATTAGGATCTGATGGTAAAAAACGGTAATGTTAAAGGGTTAGTTCACCCAAAAATGAAAATTCTGTCATTAATTACTCACCCTCATGTTGTTCTAAACTCGTAAGACCTCCGTTCATCTTCGGAACACAAATTAAGATATTTTTGATGAATTCTGAGAGCTCTCCGACCCTCCCATAGACAGCAATGTAATTACCATGATCAAGGTCCAGAAACGTAGCAAGGAGATCGGTAAAATAACCCATGTGACATCAGGGGTTCAACCGTAATTTTACGAAGCTACGAGAATACTTTTTGTATGCAAAGAAAACAAAAATATCAAATTTATTCAACAATTTGTCTCCTCCGCATTACCCTGGTGCCATTTTGGAGAATATCCACTGAACGTAAACAGCATATGCTATTCTGTGGGTAACACTTTATTTTGATATCTGTTGAGACGCTACTAGTTATTAGTAGTCATTCAGTAGTATGTCAACAGTGTGTCAGTTGACATCCAACAACACTGTTTCAACAGACAAGTAACATACATTCAACTAACTGTTTATAAACTATAAGTTGGATTTCAAGTGTTAAACTTCAGATCTTACAAAAACAGGTTTTTGCAACAGGTTATTATTAACTGACGGTCAACTAACTTTCTCTAAATTGAGTCACCATCTTCTAAGCTGTCAACCAACAACTCATCAGTCTGTCAGTTGAAAGTAAACAGTCATATCAACATATAATCAAGAGTGTAACTTCTTTACTCAATGGGAATTAAATTAAATTGAATGATTAAAAACTGTTTTAAACACAATCTTTAGTTAATCATCTGTTGATTGTCAATTAAAGATTAGCTGCTTATCTGTTGCTGGTCAACAAATCTATAGTTTACGTTCAGCAGACTATTAGTAGATATTCTCCACTAAGTGTTAGTAGATATCTTTTAGGACTAATCTAATTAAAGTGAAAAACAGTTGATATCAGTATAAAGTCTTCTACTATCAACAGAATACATACAGTTATCCATTAATTATATGCAACATATTTGGCATTTAAAATGAGAAAAGTTTTGTGTACCTAACTGAAGTTGAATAAACACTGGCAGCACATCGGAGAAAGAAAGCACTTTTATTAAAGAAAACAAAAGAAATAAAACCACAAACAGTGCAATCCATTCTCTATATGGTATCAGCAGCAGCGCATCTGAATAAATAAATAAATAAATATTTTTATATATATATACATATACATATATATATATATATATATATATATATATACATATATATATATACATACATACAGTTTAACTACTGCTAGTCGATGGTACAAGGGTACATATTGCTAGTCGAGGGTACAAGTTAATGAATAACCAACAACACTTACAGAATGTTCTTAAACTGAACTGTGGTTACTATTCCTTATGTCTTTCAGAAGCCTTCCAAGTACTCCATGTTTATATCTTCTTGTTAACCAGTAGGTCCATTCTATGAAGCAGAGCTGTTTTTTTAATGCCTTCTCAGAACGCTTCCCCCGCATACGCCAAACTTGCCTCTTGAATGTCTGCCACGCTCTCTCAATGTTTTGAGTATGTAGTCCAGTTTGTGGATCTACATAATTCTGGCTGTGGTTGACTCTGACATGCCTGTAGCCCTCCTCGGAAATGTCATATGCTCTCCATTCATCACTCACAACTAGACTTTGACGTTTGACATGTTTCTTGATGATGGTAACAAGGGTTTCCTCGTTTCTTTTCTTCACAAGGCGAAGAATGGGGCAGTTTTGATCTCAAGTATGCCAAACACCCACGGTCGCTTTCTTTTCCAGGAGTTACCAAAGTGTCCTCTTGCATACTACCAAAAAACAGAATGAACATTATTACAAAATAAACCAAATCTCTTGACCCTGTATCAGTTTATTTCTAGTCAGGTGTAAATACATGACCACATTTTCATCTAAATCTTTTTTAAATTTTATACAACTGTAATGAATCAGTCCACTGAAGGCGAGCGTAGTGAAGAACCCAAGTGCAGTTTATTTACAGGTGATCCAAACAGCCAAACAATAATCCGAGACTTGACTTGACATGAACAGGCTTGACTTGACATGAACAGGCTTGACTTGACATGAACAGGCTTGACTTGACATGAACAGGCTTGACTTGACATGAACAGGCTTGACTTGACATGAACAGGCTTGACTTGACATGAACAGGCTTGACT
>NW_015550226.1:303726-313181 GCF_001515605.1 Sinocyclocheilus anshuiensis
GACTTGACTTGACATGAACAGACTTGACTTGACTTGACTTGACATGAACAGACTTGACTTGACATGAACAGACTAGACTTGACATGAACAGACTAGACTCACCGACAGCGGGTTACAACATCATTACACGAACGAGAAACAATGGCAACATGATGGCTACTTATAGCAAACAAGAGGGTCACATGACAAGAACAAACCAATAGGAAACAAGACACATGACTAGGACAACCAATCAGAACATGACACATGCACAAGGCAGAGATACATGAGGGCAAGGGAAGCATGACACTGAGAGCATGAAACAATTACAAAATAAAAGATATGAAAACATGAACATGAAACAAAACCCAAACACCACATTACATATCCCCCCCTCTCTAAGGGTGGCTCCAGACGCCCAAACAAAACCCAAAACGTCCAGGAGGGTGGTGGAGTGGAGGTGGAACTCGGGGAGGGATGGAGGGCCAGGCCCGTGAAGAGGAACAGGCAGAGCAGGGAGCCATGGCGGAGCAGGCAGAGCGGGGGGCCATGGCGAAGCAGGCAGAGTGGGGGCCATGGCGAAGCAGGCAGATCGGGCGGCCATGGCGGAGCGGGCAGATCGGGGAGCCATGGCGGTGCGGGCAGAGCGGGGAGTGATGGTGGAGCAGACAGAACAGGCATCCATGGCGGTGCAGGCAGAGCAGGGAGCCATGGTGGAGCAGGCAGAGCAGGGTGACCGGGTGATGACAGCAGAGCAGGAAGCCATGGTGGAGCAGAGACATGGACAGACCACTTGACTGTGACAGAGCAAGCATGAACGGCCTCCATGGCCATGACAGGACAGACAGTGAGTTCAAGAACGACCTCCATGGCTGTGACAGGACAGACTCACAGACAGGAGAGGCCTCAGGAGCAGACTCGTGGACAGGAGAGGACTCTGGAGCGCAGTGTGCAGCCCACACGCTCAAAATGGCTTGGTGTAGCAGATGTGACGTGAGCAGACTATGGCTTGGCAGACGTGACGTGAGCACACTCTGGTTCTGGTTTAGTGCCGTTTTCCTTCTCCATGACACCCACAGTGAAAGCAGATCCACTCAACCGCAGAGCAAAGTCTATATACTCGGCAAGGGACCAGTGAACCTTTCCCCCAGGAAGCTGGGAGCAAATGGGCTCGTTTAATCCATGACGAAAAATGTCCTTTAACGCCACATCATTACAGTCCACTAAATAGCACAAACCACAAAAGTCCTCCACATAGTCCTCTATACGCCGATTTCACGCAGCCGCTATATTGAAATCGAAAGCGAGGCTCCGGTGGGAAGAAACCCGGAAGTATTGCCTTGAATCACAGGAGTAGCGATGTCGTATTGCTGTGTACCAGGCTGTACATCCTATCAACGGAAAGAGTGCGATAAAGAGTTGTCATTTCATCGCTTTCCGAGTGACCCAAAAGTCTGCTGTGAATGGATTGTGAAAATAAGAAGAGATGTTGGACCTTATTTTCAGGTAAGCGAAACACCTTTATTAATCTAGCTAGCGCTAGCTCTCCAAGCTACACGTTTTACTCCGTTATCAAACGCATGTTAATGAACTGATTCTCCCATAAGGTTACAGACAACACTAGAGTATGCTCCAAACATTTTACCCCGGACTGCATTGTACGATCGCTCACTGGTTTACATAGACTGAAACATGGAAGCGTACAAGCTTTGTTTACGTGGAGCTGTGAACTGAAGCCCAGGAGGACACTTGAGCGACATCAGCGGTGCGTGCCGTTCACTTGTTTTATGATATTAGGATTGTCTTTTTAAATTGAATTTAACCTTGCTGAATAAAAAATATGATAGTACTGTAATGTTTTATATTACCTGATGTAATTTGTCATGTTGTATAACCTAACCAAAGTGATATGAATTAACTTTGTTGTCAATTCTTACAGTTGCACAATTTGTATAGTATAATTTACAGTATTGACAGAATGCTGTTTATTCAGACATATAAAACTGTTGGAAGTGTCAGATCTTCATCAATTGGCGGCAAATTTGATAGATATTACAAAAATTCAGAATTTTAAAATGTACGTCTGTGACAATCGTGCATAACAGTACAATATGAACAAAAGTAACTATTAATTGTGATTTTCCTACCCAGTGTTAATGATATTGAAACATTTGAGGAGGATGAAGAGGAGGACCATTCATTTTCTGATCAGAACACAGGAGAACAGTAAGTCATCTATCTAATGCCAACAGAGTGAAAGATGTCTTATATAGGCATGATAGTTGCTGCATAATGACTCAATTGCTACATTTACATACACCCAAATAATCTGTTAGTAATGGGATTGATAGCTCAAATACCTTGCACACATGCACAGTGCTGGGATGAATGTTTACTAGAGCCCTTTTATAAGATCTCTATGAACCAGATACAAAATTTAGGGTTCATATAAACAACTTTCAGAATCTGAAATCAGATTGATGAAAATTTGTGTAAACCTACACATTGACAACCTTCATACTTATTTTTGGTCTTCATAATTTTTTTCTTTGTCTCTTCTATCCTAAAACAGATCTAACATTTGTTTTGTGACACTGCAAGACCATGATTACCTGGAAACATCTCCTTCCACTGAAGAGCAGCTGAATGCAGCACAAAAGGAGATTGCTCGTCTGACAAAAGAAAATGAAAATTTAAGAAGTCAGCAGTTTTGTCTACAAAGATTCCAATGTGAGCCCAAGCTGATCATGTTTTACACCAGATGTAAAGATTATGAAACCCTCAAAGCACTCTACCAGTCTCTTCAACCTACAGCACAGTCTCTGGTGAGATGGACTCAAATGCAAAGACTTAATAAAACAGAACAGACTGTAACTGCTGGCTTTCAGGCTCAAGACGTTGGCCTCTTTGACCAGTTTTTCTTGTTTCTCTGCCGTATGAGGCAGGGGCTTCTTTCCGCAGATTTAGCAGTAAGGTTTAATATCTCAAAGGCCACAGTCAGCAGGATATGTATAACTTGGGCTAACTACCTGTATTTCATGCTTGGTACACTACCAGTATGGCCAAGTAGAGAGGCTGTAGATGAGCTAATGCCACCCTGCTTCAAGAAGACCTTTCCAAAAACACGTGTTGTGCTAGATTGTACTGAGATCCATATTCAAGCAGCAAGTTCGAAAGTTCTGAACACCATGACATACTCTCATTACAAGGGAACCACAACTTTGAAATCCCTGATTGGCATCACACCCTTTGGGACAGTTAGCTTTGTAAGCAACCTATACACAGGCTCCATCTCTGACAAGGAAATCACCAAAGAGTCAGGCATTCTGAAACTGCTTGAGCCAGGTGATGAAGTAATGGCTGATAAGGGCTTTCTTATCAAAGACCTCCTTGCTGACATCAATGTCAGTCTTGTAACCCCAGCTTTTACAGGGCCAAGCAGACAATTCAGTAAATATGAAATTACACATACCCAAGAGATTGCCCGCTTGAGGATACATGTGGAGAGGGCCATCAGACACATCAAGGAATATCACATTTTTGATGGTGTCATACCCCTTTCACTCTGTGGTTCAGTCAACCAGATGTGGACTGTTTGTGCTCTATTGACAAATTTCCAAGGACCTCTATTTTAAATAAATAGTTCACTCAAAAATGAAAATCTGCTGAAAATGTACTCCCCCTCAGGCCATCCATGATGTAGGTGAATTTGTTTCTTCATTGGAACAGATTTGGAGGAATTTAGCATTACACCATTTGCTCAGTATCTTTGGTGGCCTGAGAGTAAGTACATTTTCAACAATTTTCTTTTTTTTGGTAAACTATTAATTTACTCCCCAGACCTACATTTTAGCTTACAGTTAAAAAAAACAAAATGTACATAAATGAGGAGTCATTTAAATGTTGCTACTTTGGTTTATTGTTTGTATATTTGTCTTTCTACTGTACAAATTACATGGATTGAATTACTGAAATAAAAATATATATATTTTGTACCCATTAGCTTTCATTGGTTTTAATCTAGAAATGAGTTCTAAAACTATACAAATATTTATTTAGTACTTATGTATACAATACAGTGAAAATCTATTATAAATAGCAATGACAATATTTTTACATTGTTATTTGTTTTAATGTAGAAATTAGTTGTTCTACAACTGTACATATATTTACTTAATTATCGAATGTGTGCATTGATTGTTAAGTGTGTTTGTGTGCGAGTTAGTGTGTGTGTGTGTGTGTGTGTGTGTGTGTGTGTGTGTGTTACTCACTAAGCACAGGTTGATTTATAAGCACAGGTTGGGCAGCCAGTAGTTGAAGAAAAACGAGTCTAATTTAGTTTTTACAGACTCCCACTTCTCTTCATCAAAGTCAATGCGCTCTAGATGGAAGTCATTTCTGGATTTGACAAAAAAGTCACACCAGGTCATCCCTGTGATTCCCATTTGTCCCGTCATCTGATAATGATATTCATGGCTGGTTTTCAGAGCAAGCACACTATCTTCTTTTACAGAAAGGTATTTGCACTCTAGTAAACTGTTTACATCAGGGCACTTGATTTCAAGCAACCCCAGAGCACCAGAACTGTCAACCACCTTTCGATCAGGAGATGCGCATAAATGGGGGGCATGAGGATTTATGACAAAGCCACAAGGGAAAACACGATTGCCGGTTTCCTGCTCATATTGTGCAGCTGCATCTGGCTCCAGTTCCAGGCCTCTCTTCATGGCTTGTGTCTGCACTGACCTTTTCTGCTTCTGCATACTTGTGGCAAGCGTGCTGAAGTCTGCAACTCGTGAGACTATTCTTTTAAAAGTGGATGAAGTCAGACGCTGGGAACGAACACGGTGCTATATCTTACTGTCACTCTGTACCCTGGTTTCTTTCTCTAGTGCCTCAGCATCAGAGGGTGTAACAGTCATACCTCTATAGAAAGTACTCTCCTTCTCATTTTGAACTGTTGAGTAAGTGCACGGTTGTGGTGGCAGAGGAAAAGGTGGATAGTGATCAGTGGTTGTGGTGGGTAAGCCAACGGCTTGGTACGTCAAAGCTGATCCATGGGGCAGAAGTCCAAATTCCGATTCAACTTTGTCCACTGGGTATTTCCTTGATGCCAGCAGCAGTTTGTATATTTGGCTATTGCTTCCAATTTTAGCAAGGTTTTCACAAAGGTCATTAGCAAACTGATCACTTGGTAAAGGGATTGGAATAGGACAGTAGATGTTGGGTATGATTCCATGACGAGATCTTTTATAGGATGTTTGTGGTGGATCAGCTGTTGGGGGCTTTAATTTTGATATTTTTACTGTATTAATAGGTTTAGGGGCTAGACCCATAGAATGTGAAGGAACGTGCCATGTCTGTGGTAGGGAGGTTTTACTAACAGTAGGTGGAATGGACTTATATCCCAGTTTGATATAGTGTGCCAGGGTATACAGTAACCCAATCTGATGATTGCAGTGACCTAGGCCAGCTTTGCAGTTGCACTTTGACAGGCCAATGATGAAGGAAACTTCCGATGGAAATTCCACCTGGAAATTAAGAAACAAAAGGGGTAAGTCAATATTTATTTCAAATAATAACAATATTAATGTCCAGCATGTTGTGGGAAGTCAAGGAACATTTGAACATTTCCCCCCAAAAATGGAGAGGTTTGCTGGTTGTAGGAAACAACATGGTTGGCATCTGTATAGTGATTGTATTTGTGTTGAACTGATGATGCTAAATGTTGGATGTACATGTACATACAATTTTCAGCATCAATACTCCTGTCTTCAGTGTCACATGATCCTTCAGTAATCATCCTAATATGCCGATTTGGTGTTAATTTATTATCAGTTATTGATGGTGCCCAATTAATAATAATGGTTTGTGTTCTTCTTGTTCTAATTATCAATGCTAAAACAGTTTTATTTATTTTTTTGCTTAATATTTTTTGTGGAAACTTTGATACTGTCTTTTATAAACAGAAAGTTCAATGGGCAGTATTTATTTGAAATGGAAATGTTTTGTAACATTATAAATGTCTTTGTCACAAAAACTCTGATTAATTTATAAAATTATTATTGCTACTATTATAATTAAGGTATGTCAAACTGTCAGGTTGTCCTACAACCAGTGTCACTGAAAATAAGGTGATGAATTCAGTAAAAAAAGAAAAGAAAGAACTTTGGCACTTGAACTAGCGCCTGAACGTCTGAACTTGAACTCACTGTCTACTCGTACACGTTACCTGCACCATATAAGGGGTATCATTTTTTCGCATTGAGCGAAATGCCCTTGCCCTCACAACACAGCCTGCCTCACTTTTCCTGACTGCAAACATTGGAAAAATATTCGAAATGCATAACATAAATGATTATAACATAAAATGTCCTGTTGATCTAAAAACGAAGAACGAAATTAACATGGACAAACAGAATGCGTTTCAACCGGTAAGGCAGAGCTATCTTGCTAGCTTGTTTGGTTTCATGTGATGTGATATAACGTTAATCCTACCTTCAATATCGGTGCCGTAGCCCTCGATCCAGTTGCTGTATCCCTTTAACAAAACAGCTCGTGGGATTCGACATCCTTCCTCGGCCCATTTTTCGACATCTAAAATATTAAATCGCGGTAGCAGCTCAAGGTTGGTAGTCCAAGCCATTGTTGTTTACCTTTACTTCCGGGTTTCTTCCCACCGGAGCCTCGCTTTCGATTTCAATATGGCGGCTGCGTGAAATCGGCGTATGGTCTGACTTCCCTGACGAAGGCTCAGAAGGCGAACAACTGCTGGGTTCATTTTGTTCTGGGTCGTGTATTCTGTAACGATTCAGTCCACAACACAATAACTATACTTACAAAATAAGAACATCTTTAAATGGTTAGTTCACCCAAAAATTAAAATGCTGTCATGCACTCATGCTCATGTCATTCCACACCTGTAAGACCATCATTCATCTTCAGAACACAAATAAAGATATTTTAATGAAATTTAGAGATTTTGTCCCTCTATTGACAGCCTACACAACTATCACTTTCAAGGTCCAGAACGGTAGGAAAGACATCATTAAAGTAATCCATGTGACTCTTCATATTTGCCATAACATTACTACATTCTATTCTATGGGTTTAATGAATTTGCAGACAATGTAATTACATGTAACAGTCATATAACTGTATAGTCACTGTTTTAGAAGAGAGTGCCATTGAATGTGTAGCTAATATTAAGTGGATTTTCATGAGAAAAAAAAATCAGAACTGAAAACAAACACTGGATTTAAAAAAAAAACTCCCAATAAATGTCTAAACAGCGATGCTATTAGAGCATTTATTGTATTATATCTTGCATCATTTACATCTATTTTTGCATTTGATGTTGATTTGAGGAGTTGTTTGACATAACATTGATGTTTTATATGAAGTCTTTAGAGCCATAGGCTATAATATGTTGTTTTTAGATAAACTGCTCAGAGACCAACGAGTTGGACAAAGGCTATATGTACAAATCATCCAAGCACCCAATTCCTAGCCATTTCTATAGGCTACATTTCATTAAGATTGCTAAATATTATTAAACTGGAAAGAAATTAAAGATCCATCTTTGATTGTCAAAAGAATTCCAGGTTCAGTTCAATCAGCCAATTAGATTTCACGTAGTATTTTCATCGGTCAGTTGTGGAGGTCTGATTGGTTAAAGCTTTATTTATATAGCACCCTTTAAAACAGTGTATACAAAGTAGCCTACTTCACAAAGAGATGCATATGTGCATTCGCAGAAAAGATCAAAATACAACAATAATACAACAATAAAAAAATCAAGGAAAGGCCCTGCACTTTTTGAGACTACTTTTTAAAAGTGCATAATGATAACTTTTGACAACATTTAATTCAGGTGCGAAAATAATTAATATCTATAGCGCATGAGCACAGAGAGATTTGAGAGTGCACAGGACACAGTTTGAGTGAGAGGAGAGACACGTTGTAAGTGCACGCACTCTCTCTGGGCGAGAGCAGCGTGTATCTGAGCGCGCGCGTCCGGTTTTGTGCGAGAGCAAAGGAAATCCGCGTGTGAGCAAAGCACTCATGTTGCTCCATAAAATTGAGGTTAAAACACTGGAGTCACATGGATTACTTTAATGATTTTAAATATGTTTTTACTATCTTGTAAGTGGTAGTTTCATGGACTGTCAATGGAGGGACAGAAATTTCTCAGATTTCATTCAAATGTCTTCATGTGTGTTAACGTGTTAAATGTCTTACGGGTTTGAAACTACATTAGGGTGAGCAATTAATAACAGAATTTTCATTTTGGGTGGACTAACTATTTAATAAAACTTACTGAACAAAAGTAATGAAATACTGAGATACCTTTTTGCCATTAAATTAAACATTTATCATATCATATCTATCTATTTATTTGTGTTAAGAGCCCATATTCCTGTTCTATTCTACTTATGTATGAGATAAACCTTCAGTTTTAACAACACAAATAAAATGTCAGTGAGAGCAAAATGTCCCTCCGTATGTATCAGTTGAAACATATTTGCTGTTATCTTTTGCATAGAAACTACCTCACCTTACAAAAGCATCTTATTAACATAATCAATTATTAACATTGTTGAGAGAAATTTGACAACTTAAGACTGTAGACTGTAAACAGGACATCAAGGGACTGGGTGGGGGATAATGCAGGACAGTGTCATGACATCATAATGAAAAAAGAAAAAAGAAAAAAACTAGAGTTATATTAATTGATAAACGACTTTGGGGAAAGTGATGTCCTTCTCCACTACTTACTGTATATCTATCTTAAACTATGATTCACATATTGATATAAAAATTAAAAAAAAATTCATCAAGTGCATTGCACATGTGAATTTAGGGCTACACAATTAATTGAATTTCTAATCATGATTACAATTACAAATGGCACAATTATGTAATCGTTCAAAGGAACAATTACAAAAAAAACAAAACATGCACTTACATTGTTCTGCATGCTTACAGTTTTTCTTGATTGCTAAAACACTATAACCAGGCTTTTGAACTAAAATTTCAAAACCATAACGCCATTTTTCAAAAAGCACACCCATTTTGCTGACCTATAAACACTATTCCCCTGCTTTAACACATGAGTCAGAGTTGGTGAACTGTTACTGCAAAACTCTACACACAAATCCCTACATTTCTCAGTGCTTACACCATGTGGTCATTTAGAAAGCACTAGCATTCAATACTGTTCACTCAAGTCAGCACAGCTTGACCTCCATCATCTGAACCTTCATGAGTTTTGATATCGTATGAAGTATTGTGTACCATCACAGTTTTTAACAGTATTTATATCATAGTTTACCTCTAATACGCCACTGTGTCCAACTGCTTTGAGCGCGCGCACGGCGTCCGGTGCGTGAGGTGTGTATGCGCTCTGGCGTAGTTTATGCAAGCGCCGGAAGTGATCTCTCGCGCGTATACGTCACTCATTGTTTACACAGTGC
>NW_015550226.1:313201-318045 GCF_001515605.1 Sinocyclocheilus anshuiensis
CGTCACTGAACTTGCGACACAAACACAAAAGAACCGCTAGATTTAAATCAGCACAGCCAGCGAAGGATCGAACGCAACTGTTTTGAACGAGCGCACCTTTTTTTAACAACCAAAAAGTTTTGTTGTCGTGGAAGAACAGACGTCCCTCTCGTTGATAGCAGAGGGGCGGATCCTGCGAGAGCTTGATGGGGCGACGCGGAATGAAAAAGTTTTTTTTTAGTCGCGGTTAAAGAGAGTAATTAGTACAGTAATCTAATGACACTTTTGAATATGTAATTTGTAGTAATTCATTATTTTTTAGAGTAACATTCCCAACACTACGGATGGGCGATGGTCATTGTAAAAACTGTTGTCCAGCTAACTGTTGCTTAACAGTTAAGTTAAAATTTAAAGTAAGATGAAAAAATGAAACCATGGTTCAAGGCAGTAACTACTTTGTTCTCTCAAGTTTCTTGCATTCTGTCTTAAGTTGTCGTCTGATAACTGATAACAATAATAGAGACCTGGAAAATCTTTTGTATGTGTGTTCCTATATATATTCTTAATTTTTCATGTCATATTTTGCAGCTGGAACGATGGAAATTCTCAAGCCTGTGAAACAGCATGTTCTTTGGAAAAAGAAGGCTGAGGTGCTCCAGTCTCGATTGAATGACCTGGAGGAAGAAAACAGTACTCAAGAAGCAGCTTGAAGAGTCTACAGAAGAACAAGGTTTGTACAGGTGGAGCAGATGGCTCTCCAGAACCTGTATGGGCTTGAGAAGAATTCTGTCACAACATAAATGTACACTATCAGAAAAAAAATTGCAAAATTTGTACCTTTAAGGGTACAACAGCTTGTCACTGGCTCCTTTGAAAGCACATCTTTGTACCTTATTTACCCCAAAAAGGTTCATATTGGTACCTTAAGGTATGTATTGCTAATGTCAACTTTTTAGAGGAAAAAAAGGTACAAAGATGTGCTTTTAAGGGTACTGCCCCAGTGACAAGTTGTTGTACCCTTAAAGGTACAAATTTTGCCATTTTTTTCTGACAGTGTAACACAACAATATTTCAGTTATGTTTAAAAAATATTGCCTTTTGACTTAAATGTTATATTTGGTGTATGCACATATTTAGGTGGACACTGGACAACAGTGTAGGATCTCTATATCAAAAGTGAAGACATGTGTGAAGACATTTGTATTCTACACGAGAAAGTAGCAGTTTTCTTCTTTTTGTATATCAAACCTAAGAGATGTTGTATACATTATTTGTACTTCTGCAATGTCTCCTTATGCACAATGTAATCTCCACCACAGTATTACATTTCTCAAAATTATACAGTGGGTATAGGCTCAGAGCTGAGGGTGAAGCTACACTTTAGAATTTATTTTACATTACAAAAAAAGTAAAGTTTACATTACAATTTTATTTTACAGGTGGGAACTTAGAGATAATGGCCACTGGAGATGAGGAGCCACAGGCCATGATGCTGGACTCCAGTACTGACACTAGCACTGACTCCAGCACTGATTCAAGCTCTGATTCCAGCTCCAGCTCTACCTCTGACTCTTCAGATGAGGAGATGAAGAAAAAGAAGCGTAAAAAGAAGAATGGGAAAAAGAAAAGCAAAAAAAGAAGGAAGGAAAAAAAGAAGAGGAGGTCAGATGGAAAAGGAGAGCGAGGTATGGTAGACATGCAATATGTAGTTAGGTATTATAGTATTTGGATAGTTTTTTTTTTGCATAGTGCTTTATCACTGTATTTTGAAGCATAGTGCACACTATCCCACAAACCAATCATCATCACTGTCCAGTGGTGTAATGTAACAAAGTAATAATACTTCGTTACAGTACTTAAGTATTTTTTGGGAGTATCTGTACTTTACTTGAGTTTTTATATTTCAGCCAACTTTTACTTTTACTCCACTACATTTCCTAATTCAAATGTATACTTTTACTCCGATACATTTCCCCGAAGCATATTCGTTACTTACTACACAATAGTCAGAAGTCAGAAGAACACGGACTGCAGGAAAGCAGGTTTGACCAATCAGTGGTCTGGTGTTTGCAAGTTAGACTCCTAAAAACACCTTTGCTCATGTGCAAACAAGTGCAGATGATTCATTTTCCACTCAAGTCGAGTCTGAGGTGTCCGATATACAGTATATATTCTGCGATAATATAGTAAGTGCTGTGATGTGCGATCTGACATTATCTATCGCCAAATCACACACACAGAGTGCAAGCGCGTGATTTTATTACTCTATTAAAACTCATAATTCAAGGCATTCTAAATTGTAGATGGCAAAAAGGCTTCTGTATGCTTTTTATATTTATATAATTTAATATAGTTAACTTAATCTATATCACACAAAGAGTACCGTTTTTCTGCCGATATCAGCATGATAACAAATTTAATAATCATTTTATACAAGTTCAGTAATATTAGCAATAATGCTTGTTTTTGCTCAATTTTGCCAACGAAAATAGTTCCAAGCAAAGATCACAGCACTGTTTTGCATCTCTGAGCAATGGACGTGTTTACTTATTGAATGAATCAGCTTTTTGAACGAATCGGTTGAATAAATGATTCAGTGATTCACTCATTAACACAGTCAAATACTTTGTTCCTGAATGAATCAGCCGTTTGAACGAATCGGTTGAATCTCAATGACTCACTCATTAACAGTCACTGTCACGTACTGGAGGTTTTAATTTCACATTTCAACTATTTTTTTATGTTTTAAAATCATTTCAAATAACAGTATTCAACGTTTTATGTTAAAAACAAAACATTATTTATGCATCTGTAACTGCAGGTTAAATGCATCCATGTCCCCTCTGAGATACATTAAACTGTGTAAATACACTAAATGCTATTTCAGATGCAGATTCCAGAAATGATTCCTTATGTTGGAATGAAAGACACTAAGTACCGGAAGAAGTGCTTCTTATTCTTACTAGGGCTGAATGATTTTGGAAAATAATCTAATTGTGATTTTTTTTTACCAGTATTGCAATTGCGATTTAATATGCAATTATTTTTTAAAGCTCTTTATGTTCTGTATTATTCAACAAAGACAAGCTATAAATCATTGTATAGTATGACCAACACTTTAAACACTGTCTGTTAACTTTAGACCAGTGGTTCTCAAACTTTTTCGGTCGCGCCCCCCTTTAAACCTATAAAAAAATATTTCCCGAATCCCCATTCCACCTCAGACTGCCAAATAATTTCACTAAACATTATGAAAAATTAATGCTTTTTTAATTAAAAAAACCTACAGGGGAAAAAAACACCTGCATCACTTGAAACTTTGAAAAATAGCATAGAGAGAATAACTGTTATTATTATTATTCTCTCTCTGTTATTTTTATTTTATTTTTTTGTGGGTTTCATGCTGTCCGCTAAGGCATAGGACACACACAGGCTTTCCTCCTCACCAACGACATTAAACACCTGCCTGGGTCTGTACGACTTCATCTATGGCTTTTCTCTTCCCTTTCACAAACCGATCCCATCTCCCATTCTAAGTTACGTCCTTTTGCTTTTTACTGTTTTATTTCTTTTCTTTTTCTGCTGATGGCCCGCGCTCGGCTTGAAGCAGCGCTGCTTAGACCAATGGGTGTGTGTCATCAAAGTACTGTGAGCGCTATAAGAGAGCGCGGACCAGGGCTGGGACAAAAAATCGGCCCTGGCATTTTTTTGGTCCAGGCGGCCCACCACCACTTCGATATATATACAGTATATATATATATATATATATACGCTATATGTCACGCCCCTGGACTCTTTGTGTTGTGTTTTCCCTCCCCAGGTGTGCCGTGTTCCCTTTAATTAGTCATTCCTTGCACCTGTGTTTTCCCAATCACCCAGTGTTTAAAAGCCCCAGTCCTTTCAGTTAGGTTTTTGTCGGTTCTACTTGTTGATGTCTTCTGCTACGTGTGTCTGCTCCTGGTTCCCTTGGTTCAATTAAACGGCTTCCATGAGTTCCTGTGTTTTCAAAGCTGAATTTTTTTTAGCATCATTACTCCAGTCCCATGATCCTTCATTCAAATATTCTGATTTGTGGCTCAAAAAACATTTATTATTATTATTATTATTATTATTATTATTGATTAATAGAAAGTTCAGAAGAACAGCATTTATCTGAAATATAAATTTTTTTGTAACATTATAAATATCTTTATCATCACTTTTGATCAATTTAAAGCATCCTTGCTAAATAAAAAGATTAATTTCTATAATTTCCCCCCAAAAAATAATAATTATTATACTGACTCCAAGTTTTTGAATGGTATATGTATAATCTTACAAAATCTTTTTATTTCAGATGAAATGCTGATCTTTGGATCTGTTGGATCTTTCTTTTTTGACTGGTAGTGTATGTATGCAGCCTATATATCACACTCATATTAGGCTATTAGGCTCATATTATCTTGTTTTGGATAAGAATAAAACGTCAGGTCCGACAATATCATGTCTTTTTTTATTTAAATCTAGCTTTATTCGAATTGGACCATGGAAACCTCTATGAACACATTTGACTTTGCCAAAAAATTGTGGGGGATGAATTTACGTTTTATTAAAAAGTGTTTACGTATTCTACACTCATGGCGCGCGCACACATTAGGATAGGTTAGATGCCTGCCTCCGTTGCGAGTCCCTATCAAGCACTTTACCGATTCAACAACTCTCTTATTCTCCTCCTGACTGGCTCTTTGGCCCGCATCACTCACCGCAGAGCAAGCATGTTCTTGATAAATCTACTGTGAAAATGTGGGAAAAGCCAACGAGGAAGAAGTTGGGGTGAAGCGATCTTTATATAGGCGGAGCAAAATACTTCATCGCTCCGTCTATAG
>NW_015550226.1:318160-318722 GCF_001515605.1 Sinocyclocheilus anshuiensis
TGAAAACAATCTTGCTACTCAAACTGTGTATGAACATTTTTATATATATATTTTTCTGCTTCTTTTCCATTTTGCATTTACTTGTACTTTTACTTTCAATACTTAAGTACGTTTAAGATTAAAAAAATACTTTTCGTACTTAATAGGCATGGGCCGATTACTGGTTTCAAGGTAAACCACGATTTGAAAATGTCACGTTTCAAAGCCACTAATATTTTCCGTTATACCGTTCCTGCAGTATGCACTGTTTTTCATGTCTTCTCAAAGACTGAAAGTGTAGGAATCCCTCAGATTGAGTGCAGTGTAGAGAGTAACACGACCCTCCTCCTCCTGTTGGTGCGAGCGAGCGGTCAGTAACGTGTGTGTTTGACGGCCGAACTTAAGGAGCTGCCCCTGGAACTTACGCAATCGGCAACCAGACGTTTTTTGTCTTATTGCAGCTCGTCTCTGTTCTGGAGTGCACAAACTGCGTTGCAATGCAATCATTTTCAAAAATGTAATTTATGTGAAAATATGAAGTCTGTAAACGCCCGTTAACACAGGCCAGAGATGCTGAAAACGG
>NW_015550226.1:318911-319348 GCF_001515605.1 Sinocyclocheilus anshuiensis
CCGTAAGTTTTGCCTCTTTGTCGCCATCTCTGTTTGAAAACCTGGAATTGCAGCTGTGTGCGGAATTATCTAGTTTGCATGGGTTGTGAGTGGGCCCCAGCGCGGATGAATCTAATGTTCTGAAGAGTATGTGTCGCAGTCAGTCACCGCACCGGTGTGGATATTTACTGTACTTCACAATCACAGATTCTAGCCTACATCTTGGAATATATGACCCAAATAAGAATTTTCGCCGTATATTGCCATCTGAACAAGTAACAAGTCTGCCACGTTTGTTCTGACCAACTGAGGAAAAAAAGCATTACCATAAATCTCGCTACCGGCAGAGCCCTTGAAGTTTGTTCTTTGAAGGGTGTAGGGCATTACTGTCTCATATAAGCATTTGGAACTCCCTTGGCGAAGGGAATGACTGACCAAATGTTACCTTGACAACGCTG
>NW_015550226.1:320430-321020 GCF_001515605.1 Sinocyclocheilus anshuiensis
TTATTATTATTTTATTCAAATATTGTCTAATTGTGTCTTATTTACTATTAAGCTTTTTCAAACTAAACTTGCTTAAACTTGCTTACACTACCATATTAAATAATATTTCTGATGAAAAATATTTTGTATTAGGCCTACATTCAAATAAAGACCAATTTAATTAGCCTATTCTACTTACGTTTGTGTCGAAATCAACCACAACTTTGCTTTAAAATGCGTTGCAAGATCTCCTAACTGAAGATCACATGATCACAAACGGAAATCACTTCGGTGAAGTGACCATCACATGTTCCCTTCGCTAACGGACTTCTAGAAGGGCCCTTCGTGAAGGGATTCAGTTGTTCACTTTCGTTTGGAACGTCTCTACAAATGGCGTCCCCTTCCCGAAGTGCCCTTCAAGGGTGTTTGGAATTCGCCCATTGAGTGTTCATGTCTGTGTGACCTGTGTTCATTCAGAATGATGCGCATTTTCAACCGTCTGCACAAAGCCATCGGTCTGCTGGAGTACTTCAGCAGTCAGGACTGGGAGTGGAACTCCGACAACATGAACATGCTGATGAGTCAGCTGAGCGCCGAGGACAGGAGGGAAC
>NW_015550226.1:326484-327196 GCF_001515605.1 Sinocyclocheilus anshuiensis
TTTATGCATTTAGCAGACGCTTTTATCCAAAGCGACTTACAGTGCATTCAGGCTATACATTTTTTACCAGTATGTGTGGGCTTTCAGTCAACCAAAGACTATAGAATACCCAAGACATGTCACTTGTATAGTTTTGAATGGGGAAAAATGCAACGCTCAATATGGCCGCTCAATCGCAGGAAGCTCCACCTTCTGAATGAAAGAGCCAATCGCTCATCGGTAAAGTCAGCGTGTCACTGCAGCTGCTGTTAGAAGTCCCGGTTGCTATAGAAACAGTCAGCGTTCTGAGACGTGCTCTTAGGACTGCGCATGTGCACTGGCTGATCTAGCCTGAAAAATAAGCTTTTTATAATGCTATTTGAATAAAAGCAACAACATTTATGACACAGTTGTCAGATTTCTTTGGGTTCACTTTCGTTTGGAACGTCCCTACAAATGGCGTCCCCTTCCCTAAGTGCCCTTCAAGGGTGCAAAAAAAGTCATTTGGAATTCGCCATGAATCTGCATCTCAACAAAGACTATAGAATACCCAAGACATGTCACTTGTATAGTTTTGAATGGGGAAAAATGCAACGCTCAATAAGGGCCGAGTGACATGACTTGTCTTAAAAGGACTTTGATCTCATTCAGAGCTTCTGCTGTTTGCTTCGTTCAGGCGTGTAGTATAATTTCACAAAGCTAGTCAGAACATTCTGTTTTTGCTTCAGATTGG
>NW_015550226.1:327637-329764 GCF_001515605.1 Sinocyclocheilus anshuiensis
TTTAAGACTTTTACTTAAGTAATATTCTAAACGGTTACTTCAACTTCTACCAAAGTCATTTTCTGGTAAGATATCTGTACTTTTACTTGAGTATGGCTTTCAGGTACTTTATACACCACTGCTGTTATCAATTTTTGATGACATGACATGACATGAAATCAACATTTTAAAAGCTTAACTGCTGTTACAGCCAGTGTCTCAGATTTCTCTGTATATAGCTTGTATTTTTACTACAGGTTTCTTACATGTAATGAATAAGCAAATAAAGACACAACATGTGCTTACCTATTATGGCAGAATGAGGTGAACCTGTAATGAATAATTAAATATAAAGAATGTTTTCAGCAGTTTACCTTCTTTATTTAAGTCTATAATAGGCACATTGACCTCTCACTACTGGCTATTAAATGTTCTAAATCAATTGTTAAGCCACATACCTTCATCTAAATTGTAGGCTCCCGTTGGGACTAAGAACCACACAAGAAGACAACACAACAATGCTTGATTATTTCACATTATTGTTCTTTGTTTGTTTTTCAGTTGCCTCAATTGCAGACGTGGTAAAAAAATATCGGCGTGTCCTCAAACTTGTGCAAAGAGGCTTCAGGATGACTGCAGCTTTCAAGAAAGCGCGTGTTTCGAGAAATGCTGTGAAAGACACGGCTGCAATTGCAGAGATTTACCTAGTAGACAAAAGTGTCCTTAAACAGTTCAAGGGTAAATACACACTTTTGAAATTAGCACAACTCTGTCAGAAAAAAAATTGTTGGTGATCTGGCAGAAAAGATCAATGAAATGAAAACCAAAAAACAGCTCATCCCATTTTCTGTAAAGAAAGACTAAATGTGGGCAACAAGGTGTTAAAGGGATAGTTCACCCAAAAATTAAAAAAAATGCCCCATGATTTACTCATCCTCAAGTCATCCTAGGTGTATATGACTTCTTTTAGATGAACACAATCAGAGTTATATTAATAAACATCCTGGCTCTTCCAGGCTTATAATGGGAGTGAATGGGTGCCGCAAGTTTGAAACTCAAAAAAGTGCATCCATCCATCATAAACGTAATCCACATGACTACAGGGAGGTTAATAAAGGCCTTCTGAAGCAAAGCAATGCATTTGTGTAAGAAAAATATCCATATTTAACACTTAAACCACATTTAACATAAAGTAAAATAACTAGCTTCTGGCAAAACCACCATATGGATTCGACTTACACCTAAAGCGTAATTTCGAAACATGTGTATGTGACAAAAATTTAGTGGCAAATCCGGCACAGGTATTGATGAGTGGGTGGAGGAGGCTGAGGCATGTATGCGGGCTCGTTACTTGTCCAAAGCTGATAAAGCATTTTTTCTCTTTGATCACTTGGACGGTGAAGCACGGGAGGAGATTAGACACCGTCCCAGTGAGGAGCGGGGAGATCCGGATAAGATTATTGTGATTTTACGGGAGTTGTATGGTTGCTCTCACTCGTATGTAGCACTTCAAGAAGCATTTTTCTCCAGAAGGCAGCAAGACGGGGAATCTCTGTTAGAGTTTTCCCTGGCCTTGATGACTCTTCTGGAGAAGATTAAACAACAATCACCCAATGCTATCCCTAATGCCGAAATTGTGTTGCGTGATCAGTTTGTTGAGTACGTTGCCGATAGTGCCCTCTGCCGGGAACTGAAGCAATTAGCTCGCCGCCAGCCTGCTTCTACCTTATTAGAGATACGCGGGGAAGTGATTAGGGGGGAGCGGGAGGGGATGCCAGGGGGAGCGAGGGGTAGGAGTCAGTCAGTTCCAATGGCTTATGGCATCCAGTATGGGGTGCATGGGCATTCTCAGTCGGAGTTGCGGGAGATGTTAAAATCACAGCAGCAACAGTTAGATCAACTCACTCAGAGTGTTGCGGGTATGCGGTTTCCTCAGCGTGTTCATCGGCCTTCCCGTACTGAGGTACTACTCTGTCATCTGTGTCAAAAACCGGGGCATTTTGCCCGTGAATGTGATGGAGAACGTGTTTTTCCTCCCTCTCTAGATCGGCGTGAGTCACCTTCTATGATGAGGGCGGGGCAGAGTTCTTCCCATCCGACGGAAAACTAGTTCCCGCCGAGCTGCAGAGTCACAGTTCGGTAGGGAAA
>NW_015550226.1:329792-333103 GCF_001515605.1 Sinocyclocheilus anshuiensis
GGCGTGGACCGAACAGTGTCAGGTGAGCTTTGAGGAGTTGAGGAGTAAGCTCACCTCTGCCCCTGTATTGGCGTATGCTGACTTTTCCCTTCCCTTTATCTTGGAAGTAGACGCTAGCCATGGAGGGTTGGGGGCAGTGTTGTCTCAGGAACAGGGAGGGAAGGTACGGCCCATAGCCTATGCTAGCCGCAGTCTTAGGCCCACTGAGCGCAATATGTCAAATTACAGCTCTATGAAGTTGGAGTTTTTGGCGCTCAAGTGGGCCATGACTGAGAAGTTTAGAGAATATCTGCTGGGGCAGAGGTGTGTTGTCTTCACTGATAACAACCCCCTCAGCCACCTGACTACCGCCAAGCTTGGGGCCACAGAGCAGCGGTGGGCTGCACAATTGGCCGCCTTTGATTTTGAGCTAAGGTATCGCTCGGGAAGGAGCAACCGGAATGCGGATGCACTTTCCCGACAGGGTCCTTCCAGTCAGAGTGAGTTGGAAGAAGTGCTGCCTGGTACATCTCTCCCAGCCATTGTAAGGCAGGCTGGAGAGATAGGGTTGGCTTCTCAAGCAGCAGTTGCTGCGCTGCCTGGTCTGGCTGTGGACATGCAGGCCTTGCAGGAGGAGGACCTCGTTATAGGTGAGGTGTTAAGGTTTTGGAGGCGTGGGGTTCCCCCTAGTTCCGAGGAGCGTCGGCAGCTGCCTAGGGCAGTGGTGAATCTGCTACGTCAATGGAGCCGCTTGTGCGAGCAGGACGGAGTATTACACCGTAGAGTCTTCCGCTCGGATGGTGGAGAAGAGGTGCTGCAGGTGGTCTTACCGTCATTATTGCATCATGAAGTGCTGACGCAGTTACACCAGGAGCATGGGCACCTAGGAGTGGAACGCACCACTGAGTTGGTGCGGCAGCGCTGTTTTTGGCCGGGTCTGACGTCTGATGTGGCACAATGGTGTCGAGCGTGTGAAAGGTGCCAGGCTGCCAAGGATACACAACTCCTTCCCAATAGCTTCATGGGCCATCTTTTGGCCTCCAGGCCGAATTAAATCTTGGCCATAGATTTTACTGTGTTAGAACCAACGCGTTCTGGGCTGGAGAACGTGCTGGTTATGACGGACGTTTTTACAAAGTATACCTTGGCTGTACCTACACGAGATCAACGGGCGGAGACAGTAGCCCAAGTTTTGGTGGTTGAATGGTTTTATAAGTTCGGTGTCCCCAGTCGGATCCATTCTGATCAGGGCCGTAATTGAGTCCTCCCTGGTACAGCAGCTTTGTGCACTATATAAGGTAGAAAAGTCTCGCACTACTCCCTATCATCCGGCGGGGAATGGGCAGTGCGAGCGCTTTAATAGGACATTGCACAACCTTTTGCGTACCCTGCCTGTGTCCAGGAAGATGGATTGGGCCTCATGCCTCCCACAAGTGCTGTTCTGCTACAACACTACCCCTCATCAGGCGACTGGCGAATCCCCATATTTTTTAATGTTCGGGCAAGAGCCAAGACTCCCGGTGGATTTCCTCTTGGGCAGAGTCCAGGAGGTTGGGGTTGGGAGTGTACATGAGTGGATGAGGGAACATCAGGCCAGGCTTAAGGTGGCTTTTGAGGGGGCTCGGGGACGACTGGAAATTGCTGCTGGTCGCCATAAGGCGCAACATGATGCCCTCGTCCATGATTCACCACTGGGGGAGGGCCAGTTAGTTTATTTACGTGAGTATGGCGTTAGAGGTCGCCATAAAATTCAGGACCTGTGGAGCCCGGTAGTGTATCGGGTAATAAAATCACCGAAGGAGGGTGGGGCGGTATATACCATTGCACCAGTGGATGACTTGGGAAGGGTCAGATGCGTTCATCGCTCGGCCTTGAAGGTCCGGATCCAGAAGGATGCTCCGGTTTCAACATATACCCCTGTTCTGGAGAAAGAGGTGCCTTCAGCAGAAGTTTAATCAGAAGATGTCGATCTGCTTATGTTGGTGCCGGCGACCCCTCCGGTAAGTAGGGGGCCAGTCTCTCAGGTGCCAGTTTCCCTGGGTGCTTCGACCTCACAGAGTAGGCCGGTAGGGTCCAATGGGGAGGCTCCAGTTGTGGGGGGCCATGAGGTTCCTGATTTTATATCAATGGCAGCCCCGGGCCCTGCTAGTTTGCCGGAGGGCCAGTCATGTATGGATGGCGTCCCCTTAAGGAGAACTGGGCGGACCACTGCGGGCCAACATTCGAACTTGTGAAATCTTGGCCATAGATTTTACTGTGTTAGAACCAACGCGTTCTGGGTTGGAGAACGTGCTGGTTATGACGGACATTTTTACGAAGTATACCTTGGCTATACCTACACTAGATCAACGGGCAGAGACAGTAGCCCAAGTTTTGGTGGTTGAATGGTTCTATAAGTTCGGTGTCCCCAGTCGGATCCATTCTGATCAGGGCCGTAATTTTGAGTCCTCCCTGGTACAGCAGCTTTGTGCACTATATAAGGTAGAAAAGTCTCGCACTACTCCCTATCATCTGGCGGGGAATGGGCAGTGCGAGCGCTTTAATAGGACATTGCACAACCCTGCCTGTGTCCAGGAAGATGGATTGGGCCTCATGCCTCCCACAAGTGCTGTTCTGCTACAACACTACCCCTCATCAGGCGACTGGCGAATCCCCATATTTTTTAATGTTCGGGCAAGAGCCAAGACTCCCGGTGGATTTCCTCTTGGGCAGAGTCCAGGAGGTTGGGGTTGGGAGTGTACATGAGTGGATGAGGGAACATCAGGCCAGGCTTCAGGTGGCTTTTGAGGGGGCTCGGGGACGACTGGAAATTGCTGCTGGTCGCCATAAGGCGCAACATGATGCCCTCGTCCATGATTCACCACTGGGGGAGGGCCAGTTAGTTTATTTACGTGAGTATGGCGTTAGAGGTCGCCATAAAATTCAGCGACTTGTGAATCCCCATAATTTTTAATGTTCGGGCAAGAGCCAAGACTCCCGGTGGACTTCCTCTTGGGCAGAGTCCAGGAGGTAGGGGTTGGTAGTGTACATGAGTGGATGAGGGAATATCAGGCCAGGCTTCAGGTGGCTTTTGAGGGGGCTCGGGGACGACTGGAAACTGCTGCTGGTCGCCGTAAGGCGCAACATGATGCCCACGTCCGTGATGCACCACTGGGGGAGGGCCAGTTAGTTTATTTACGCAAGTATGGCGTTAGAGGTCGCCATAAAATTCAGGACGTGTGGAGCCCGGTGGTGTATCAGGTAATAAAATCACCCAAGGAAGGTGGGGCGGTATATACCATTGCACCAGTGGATGACTTGGGAAGGGTCAGATGCGTTCATCGCTCGTCCTT
>NW_015550226.1:333769-343945 GCF_001515605.1 Sinocyclocheilus anshuiensis
GTAATAGCGATTAAAAGCAGGTGTGTGAATGCTAGCCGGTACATTGAGCCACGGCACTTGTTGGAGTAACCATATAGCTTTGTGTTTGGTCTTCGTTTAACTCTAATCGTAAGTATGCCTCTCCCTTTCTTGCACATGGGGTTTAGTAGATTTAGCTTAACGCTTTGGTTTTTCTTTGTTAAACGTAAAGGAGGAATGGAACATCACAATCTCTAAGCCGATCCCTTGCTGAAGATGCTACATGTGACGCCACTGCTGTTTTGTTTATGGCAAGCTTTGTGTTTCTGCTAGGCTACTTATCGGTTTTATTTTTGATTGCCTTCCAGTACGTTTTGTTTGCGTTGTATTCTTTTGTAGTTTGGGTGTCTTTTGCAAACAGTGTTAATTTACTTTGTGGTTAATTTGTTGTTTTTGGTTCATTTATTTTGCAGCTTTATTATAGTGCACTTGTATTTGGTTTTTGTGCAATGTATTGTACTGGGTCAATGTAAAAAGGTTTATAATTTATTTCATTTACTGCCTTGATATTCTGGTGCCCTTCAGGCACTGCTGTTTGCTACTGCTGCATCTTGTGCCATCAGGAGGCCTGAGTACTGGAGTCATTACATCCAATGTCTGTAAACTTAATCTCTTGTTTTATCTTTATTCATTTTTATTTTCCTTTTTAATTTTTGGTTAATGTGTGTTTCTTATTTTTCTTTCACCAGGAGCCAGTGGGGACTCGGTGTGGAGCAGGGGAGGCTAGCCGCTTTTCTTCGGTGGTGTGTGTGTGTACCGTGTGTGTGGGTACAATCCCTCTATAGTGTGGGTGTGGTGTTTGACTTGGTGTGAATTTTAGGTGAGTTCAGACGACCTCCCGAGTTGCAGCCGGCCTGCCCTGTTCCCGCTAAGCCTGGCCCAAATTTTTTTTTTTTTTTTTTTTTTATCGATACTCACGTCTCACTACATCTGATTTCTTGCCCTCCATTGGTAAAACATACCTGTGTGTCCTTATTGGTAGTATTTCCCTGGCGCTCCACCAGGGTGGCGTAGTCGGATGAAACTAATTGTGATTTAGGGTCTTTTAGACCCATGTGAGTGCCACACATGTAATGTAGGATGTAGCATAGTACGTCATGGCATATTGCATTACGTCGCGTAAGTTACGCTTTACACATAAGTTTAATCCGTTTGGCTGGAAGCTAGTTATTATACTTTATAAAGTGTTAAATATGGATATTTGTCTTACACAAACTCATTGCTTTGCTTCAGAAGGCCTATTTATGAACTATCCCTTTAACTAGATCGTAGTGTTTTGTTTATAACGTTTGATCTTGACCTTAGGCAGTGCAGCTTTTTTTTTTTGGAAGTATTGAGAGAGTTTTCTCATTTTGAAAAGATCAATATAATGTTTGTCACACAAAATCAGATGTTTCTGATGTTCTGCTGCTGATACTCTATAAAGAATGGATTGCACTGTTTGTGGTTGTATTTCTTTTGTTTTCTTTAATAAAAGTGCTTTCTTTCTCCGATGTGCTGCCAGTGTTTATTCATCTTCAGTTAGGTATGCAAAACTTTTCTCATTTTAAATGCCAAATATGTTGCATATAATTAATGGATAACTGTATGTATTCTGATGATAGTTTATAGACTTTCTACTGATATAAACTGTTTTTCACTTTAATTAGTCCTAAAAGATATCTACTAACACTTAGTGGAGAATGTCTACTAATAGTCTGCTGATCGTAAACTATAGATTTGTTGACAAGCAACAGATAAAAAGCTAATCTTTAATTACAATCAACCGATGGTTAACTAAAGATTGTGTTTAAAAGTTTTTAATCATTTAATTTAATTCCCATTGAGTAAAGAAGATACACTCTTGATTATATGTTGATATGACTGTTTACTTTCAACTGACAGACTGATAATGAGTTGTTGGTTGACAGCTTAGAAGATGGTGACTCAATTTACAGAAAGTTAGTTGACCATTAGTTAATAACCTGTTGCAAAAAACATATTGACAGTCAACAGACTGTTTTTGTAAGATCTGTAGTTTAACACTTGAAATGCAACTTATAGTTTATAAAACAGTTAGTTGAATGTATGTTACTTGTCTGTTGAAACAGTGTTGACATACTACTGAATGGCTACTAATAACTAGTAGCGTCTCAACAGATGGACTATCAAAATAAAGTGTTACCTTGAATAGCAATAATGGCGTATATGTTGTATAAACAGCCCTGCGATAAGGATTGTCACAAATGTGTAAAATTAGCTTTGTTGTTTTGTTCTAATTTCCTGTGTTATGTAATTTAAAAGCCTTTTCTAGATTGTAAAATATGGTTTTGGTAATTGAAACGTAAACTTGCAATGACATTTGACTTTCTCTGTCAAGATTTATTTATTTATAGTAGGGCTGCACGATAAATCGCATGCAATTGTCATGCGCAGCTCGTCAGTAAAGCCGGTTCTGTGATTAGTAGTAAATCTCCATCACGTGCGTTCAGATGGAGCGGCATTTACTACACGGAGCCGTAGTTCACTGACAAGCTACGCAATATCGCGTTCATAATTGCAGATGAATCGCCTGTGATAATGAACACGATATTGCGTAGCTTGTCAGCAGGGCTGGACTGGGACAAAAAATTGGCCCTGGCATTTTTTGGTCCAGGCGGCCCATCACCACTTCGATATATATATACACTATACCAGTCAAAATTTTTGAACAGTAAGATTTGTAATGTTTTTTAAAGAATTCTCTTCTGCTCACCAAGCCTGCATTTATTTGATCCAAAATACAGCAAAAGCAGTAATATAGTGAAATATTTTTACTATTTAAAATAACTGTTTCTATTTGAATATATTTTAAAATGTAATTTATTCCTGCGATTTCAAAGCTGAATTTTTAGCATCATTACTCCAGTCACATGATCCTTCAGAAATCATTCAAATATTCTGATTTGCTGCTCAAAAAACATTTATTATTATTATTATTATTATGTTGAAAACAGCCGAGTAGAATTGCTAAAAAAACGCGGGGGACGAATTTACGTTTTAGTAAAAAGTGTTTACACTCATGGCACGCAGCCGCGCGCACACATTAGGATAGGTTAGATTCCTGCCTCCGTTGCGAGTCCCTGTCAAGCACTTTACCAATTCAGCTACTCTCTTCTTCTCCTCCTGCCTTGCAGCTCTGTGTAGTAAATGCTGCTCCATCTGAATGCACATGATGGAGATTTACTACTAATCACAGAACTGGCTTTACTGATGAGATGCGCATGACAATTGCATGCGATTTATCGTGCAGCCCTAATTTATAGTGTTGTTTTAACATGTTTCTGTATTTTCCATGTCTATGATGTTCTGGAATGACTGGAGATCAGCACAGAATCCAATGATCTTGTGGATGGACCTCAGTAAGTGTTTTTGCAGTTGTATCCATCAAAGTGCTATGCAGACATAATGGGAATGACTCACATTGTAGAGCTTGGACAAATTGTAAGTAAATGTATTTACTTTTAAAGTGCACATTTTTATTGGAGTCTGTGACTGTTAATATTGTAAGACATATTTTAACGCTTCCCTTTGTTTTTATTAAAGCACACAGGTTCACAGGAGGAATTCATCAAGGTGACCAAAATGAGCACCATCAATCTGCAGTGATGTGGTCCTGGTAATAGAAGAAGAAATCTTGGTTATCTGCAGTTGTAACACGCAAGTTTTCAATATAGTACACAGCACTTACTGTATGTCATGATACACAATGTCACAATACTAAAATTAAGCCAAAATAGTGTTAAAGGGATAGTTGTGGTTCTTGGTGATTCATAAAATTTCATTCTTAATGTTATTTTATATTAGATTTTATTTATTTTAGTTTGTTCTGTAATTTCTATATTCTGTATATGTGGTCAGAATTATTGGCACCCTTGGTAAATATGATCGAAGAAGGCTGTGAAAACAAATCTGCATTGTTAATCATTTTGATCTTTTGTTTAAAAAAAATTCACAAATATCTAACCTTTCATTGAACTAAAACAATTGAAAATGGGGGAAAATCTCATTATGAAATAAAGTTTTTTCTCAAATACACATTGGACACAATTATTGGCACCATTAGAAATTCTTATGAGTAAAATATCTGTGAAGTATATTCCCAGTCATATTTACAATTTTGAGCATACCAGGGTGATTATGAACATGAAATTATCCAGCCATGGCTTCCTGTTTCATAGGAATATAAATAGGAGGGAAAACAAAGGCCAAATTCCCTTAATCATCCATCACAATGAGAAAAACCAAAGAATATATTTCTGATGTGCAAAAGATAATTGAGCTTCACAAATTAGAAAGTGACTTTAAGAAAAGAGCTAGAGCAGTGAAAATTCCCATTTCCACCATCAGGGCAATAATTAAGAATTTCCAATCAACAGAAAATGTTACAAATCTGCATGGAAGAGGACGGGTGTGTATATCATCCTAATGCACGGTGAGGAGGAGAGGAGAGTCTCAGGGTCAGAAAACCTTTAAAAAAAAAATCAAACAGCACCTACACCACATGTTGTTTGGGAGGGTTTCAAGAAAAAGTTGTGTTAGTTGTTTGTACATTTTTGCAGGTAAAAATTGTTTCTGCATGCTTTAACCATTTCCACGCATCAGTTGCAGGAAACTTTTTAAACACAGAGTAACTGAAATGTAATTTTATAGGGGATTCATGTTTGCAAGTTATTTCACAGTTAAAGGGATAGTTCACCCAAAAATAAAAATTCCCTCTAATTACTCGTCCTCATGTTGTTCCAAACCCATAAGACCTTCAAGATCTTAAAGGTAAAGGTAGTAAAGATATTGTTAAAATAGTCAGTGTGACATCTGTGATTCAACCGTAATTTTATGAAGCTACAAGAATATTTTTGTGTTCAAAGAAAACAAAAATAACGACTTTATTCAACAATTTCTTCTTTTCCATGTCAGCCCTCAATGTACGTTCACGAGAATACCATGACGCATGTGTGTTCCTCTGCTCGTAAACAAAGTGCAGCACATGCATGTTCTACGTCAGAATGCCAGCTCCTGCGTCAGCAGCACCACACATGTCATGATACTCTCGAGAATGCGTGGCCAAGACTGATAATATAAGTAAATATTTATTTACTAATAATATGCTGTATGTAAAATGTAACATTAAAGTGACCGTAATTTGAATATGGTCTTGGTAAAACTATGAAGTAATACATGCGAGAATGTGCCAATAAAAAATTTAAACCATTGGTATTTTCAGCATTGACTAGCAGCATTAGAATTGTTTTGTCGACTAGTCTCACACATCCCTAATGGCTACAATGTCAGATAAACAGTGGAAGAACTGAGAGTTCACATGATCCAAATGAACCAAACTCTGACATCAACCGAACCTGGTGCACACCAAAAGTGCTAGTGTTAAAGGGTTAGTTCACCCAAAAATGAAAATCAACCCATAAATTACTCACCCTCAAGTCATCCTAGGTGTATATGACTTTCTTCTTTCAGACAAATTCAGTCGGAGTTATATTAAAAATTGTCTTTGATCTTTCAAGCTGTTTAATGCCACTCAGCGGGTTTTGCATGGATCAGTCCAAAAGAAGTTAAATAAAAAGCGCCCATCCATAAAAAAAAGTATCTCACACGGCTCCGGGGGGTGAACAAAGGCCTCCTGTAGCGAATCGATGTGTTTTTGAAACGTAATAATCACTTTAATGTAGCTTGTGCCAACAGTTGTACACAGAAGCAGCTCCGGGCTGATGACGTATGAGTTCAGCATTGCGCATGCAATGAGTCTCGTGAAAACCGTTTGTTAACAGGAGCAAAGGAAGCAAAGTTTCCTTACTTTAGCAAAGGAAAACCAGTCACCTTATATCGAAATCCTCCGACATTCTTCTTTACAAATCCTCGTTTTGTACTTCTAATAAGTGACCGTTGTTTTGTTTTGATCTCTCCCCTGCGTTTCAGCGTGCGTCACTTCTGAGCGGCGCATGCGCAAAGCCGACCTCATACATCATCCGCCCGGAGCTGCTTCCGTGTACAACTGTTGGCGCAAGCTACATTAAAGTGATTATTACGTTTTGAATATGGATATTTTTTAAAGAAGAAAGTCATATACACCTAGGATGACTTGAGGGTGAGTTATTTATGGGCTGTTTTCATTTTTGGGTGAACTAACCCTTTAAAGCACCCTTATATTCTTGAAATAGCAGTACTTGTTGCAGTTGGTCTGATACGCCTTGCCATGCTCATGTAACTTGCGCCTCTTTTTCTTTTTTTTTTTAACTTAGCCTCTTTATTGCTGCTTGTTGTTGTTATTAATAAATAATTTTAACAGAATGTATTACTGTAGTTGAAGTAATGTACTGTACAGTAGTATTCTATATTGATTAAATTGTTATAATTGTATGTAAATAATTTCTTCTTTTTTGTTGTTTTTTCAGCCATCTCATGAAATTGAAGAATTAGTGACGGGCATTGACATGGACATCTTGATTGTGACTGAGGAAGAGCAATGGGAAGTGCTTCCAAAAGAAACCATTGACGTTGCTATCATTTTGGAAGAGCGTCTTATCCTCACCAATATCTGTGATGTCCTGAAAGCATTTGTGCTCCTGATGGGTCTTCTTTACATCATTAACAAAGCGCAGTACATTTTCGATGTTCTCAAAACTTTTCATGAACATTGGTGGGAGCAGCTACTCTTTGCGTGTTTACGGACTACGAAACATGCTACTCTGCAAAAAGTAGGCTGATTTTTTTCTTTTCTTTTTTAAAGTAGCTTTGGGCTTTTTGGTTGTTTTTTGCACTTTGTTGAACACACATTTTCATGTTATGGCATCTCTTTTTTAAATTTAGAATGCACTTTGATGCATGTTCTGACCTCTGACTTATATTGCGCTGGAAAATTTTAGAATTCCTCATCTGTTCTTTTGAGTAAATGTGCATTAATGAAAGGAATGTAAATATTTACTGCAACTGTTCCAAATAAATTAAATGTCAATGTTCATCTATGTTTTTTAAAGGTAGGGTGTTTTAATACTAAACACAATAATGCTAAGTAGAATACTGTCAATTTTGAAATCAAATAAAATAGCATTCTGCGTGTTCTTCAATGTCCATGAGCCATTTTTCTCAAGTACTGTTAGAAAATAGAAACTTGTTGTGTGGGTAAATTACATAGTTCAGCCAGCTGAATGAACTTAACATTACAAGTAAGATGAACTATTCTTGAAAAGAAGTTACCTGGCTGCCTTAAAAAGATAAGTTAATTCAACAAGATGCTTAGTTTAGACAATTTTTATTCAGTTTGCACAACTTATAATTATACATTTATTCAACAAAATGCTTAGCTTAAACAACTAAACGTTTGTTGGTCTGACTAATTTTATTTTGTTTCAATGTGGATTTAGGTTAGCACAACTTTCTTGTCTTGTTGGGCTAACTAAAGTTGATTCAGCTTCTCCTTTGTTAACCCAACTATTAATTATAGGTTTAAGGAACTTCAACATGTTGTTTTAACATATTTAACACAACATTTTAAGGCAGCCAGGTTACAAATTATTTTAAGTTGAATCAACTTCTTATTTTTTTACAGTGTGGCGATCCTTATATGGCTGCCAAACATGAAGTAACCATAGAGGAAGCAGAGGGAGCGGTAACAGTCAGTACTAGGCGAGGGCTCCCTCTGCTGGTGTGGCATTGGGCATTAGGCATTAGAGGCAGAGCCGGCAGAGCAGAGAACCAGGGTGGAGCCAGCGTGGGGAGCCACCACGGCAGAGCAGAAGACCACCAGGTCCGAGCCGGCGGAGCAGTAGACCACCAGAGCAGGGCAGAAGGCCACCACGGTGGAGCAGACGACAACCAGAGCAGGGCAGAAGACCACCAGAGTAGGGCAGAAGTCCACCACAGCAGAGCAGACAGATCAGGAAGCCATGGCAGAGACTGAGGCCTCGGAGACACAGAAACATAAAACATAAACAGTATATTCAAGACCCCAAGGGCCGAGGCTGGATGCTCAGACGAGCCAGGATCAGTCCTTGAGGTTGGACACACAGTGAGTTCATGGGCAGCCTCCTTAGCCGCGACTGTACAGTTATCGAGTTCACAGACGGCCTCTGTGGCTGGGTCAAGACAGAACACAAGTTCATAGACGACCTCCATGGCTGGTTCAGGACACGACGCAAGTTCATAGATAACCTCCTTGGCCGGTTCAGGACAGGACAAGAGTTCATAGGTGGCCTCCGTGGCTGTGACATGGCAGGCAGAGAGTTCGGTACTGGCCTTCTTGGCCATGACTGGACAGTCACAGGGCTCAGAAACGACCTACATGGTCATTACAGGGCAGTCAGAGAGTTCAGGAAAGGCCTCCTTGACTGTAACAGGACAGGCAGAGAGTTCAGAAATGGCCTCCTTAGCCATAACAGAACAGACAGAGAGTTCAGAAACGGCCTCCTTAGCCGTAACAGGACAGGCAGAGAGTTCAGAATCGACCTCCTTGGTTGGAACAGGACACTGAGTGAATTCAGAGACAGTCTTTATGACAGTAACAGGCAGGGCTGAGAGTTCATTATTGGTTTCTAGGTCTGAGATGGGTATGATAGGGGATTCACTGACGGTCACTATGACCTCGTCAGGATAGACAAAGAGTTCATAAGTGGGCACCCCCGCCACCTCTGGAGGTTCTGCAGCAGATGCCGCCATTTCTGGAGGTTTTGCAGCAGATGCCGCCACCTCTGGAGGTTCTGCAGCAGATGCCGCCACATCTTGAGGTTCTGGAGCAATAGCATCAGGAGCTACAAACACAGGGAGTTCAGAGAAGTCCCTTCAACCGTGACATGACAGGCTGGGAGTGCATTGCTGGGTGCCACCACTGCGCAAGGAGCTGAAGCAAGCGCCGCTGCCTCGGGAGAAACTGCAGCAGGCGCCATCGCCTTCTGGAGTTTCAGTGGTGGTGTATGCAGCCCAAACAAACCATAAAGCAACCCCCATTACGGGAAGTGCTGCAGACAGGGGAATCAGTTCAGGAACAGGAGGGCTAGAGTGAGTTGGTTTAGGGATATCAGTTGCGCGTGTTGACACCAGCGGTGGATCCTCCATGCTGGATGCCAAACTCTGACGCTCAATGATAAGTTCTATTGACAGGACTGTGGGGGGGTTTCGGTAACACAACCGCGACAGGACGTGGCTCTGTGATGGCAGACGTGACAGGATGAGACTCTGGAAGATCAGCTGAGATGCAACGAGATTCTGGAGGATCAGCTGAGACATGACGAGACTCTGGAAGATCAGCTGAGATATGATGAGACTCTGGAAGATCAGCTGAGACGTGATGAGACTCTGGAAGATCGGTTGAGACGTGACAAGGCTCTGGAAGATCTGCCGAGACTCTGGAAGATCAGCCGAGACGTGACGAGACTCTGGAGGATCAGCCGAGACGTGACAAGACTCTGGACGTGACGGACTTGGCATGGCAAGACTCAGGCGGGGTGGCCATCTTGGCCGTGGACTCTGGGCTGGCAGCCATTTTGTGAACAGTCTCTCGTGTGGCAGCCATTTTGTAAACAGTCTTTGGGTTGGAAGCCATTTTATGAACAGTTTCTGGATTGGTAGCCATTTTGTGAACGGTCTCTTGAATGGCGGCCATTTTGTAAACAGTCGTTGGGTCGGCAGCCATTTTATGAACAGTCTCTGGATTGATAGCCATTTTGTGAACAGTCTCTTGAATGGCGGCCATTTTGTAAACAGTCCTTGGGTCAGCAGCCATTTTGTGAAGAGGCCCTGGCTTGGCAGACATGTAGTGAACAGGATTTGGCTTGACAGACATGACGTGTGTAGGTTCTGGCTTAGCAGACGTGACGTGAGCAGCCCCTGGCTTGGCAGTAGGGGTGGGCAATATGAGCTAAAATTCATATCACGATATTTTATACTGTCCAGGCGATATCGATATTATATTGCGATATGAGGGAAAAAAATTACAGGCAAAATATTTTAACCTTATATAGCTAGAAAAAGTGAGGGATTGGACATAGACCTGAAAAGTCTTTTTTTATTGTGCCATTGTGTTTCTCAAAAAGTGCAAACGTGCAACATGAGGTAGGCCTGTATGAATTAAATTAAATTAAATATTGTGTGTTTGAGTTGGCCAGTGGTTCCCAAACTTTTTCTGCCGGGCCC
>NW_015550226.1:344421-347564 GCF_001515605.1 Sinocyclocheilus anshuiensis
CATTACTCCAGTCTTCAGTGTCACATGGTCCTTCATTCTAATATGCTGATTTGCTACTTCTGATTTCTGATTATTATCAATGTTGTAAACAGTTGTGCTGCTTAATATTTTTGAGGAAACAATTTTTTCACGATTCTCTTATGAATATTTGAAATTGTTCTTTGTGTCAGAGCGCTGGAGTTCGTCAGAAATACTGTACAATGGGGGCATCAGTTTACTGTCATGGATTTGTGTCACGTCACGCCGCATCCACAGCAGACAACATCACTGGGTTCTATTAGCTTTTGTCAAATCACGCCGCTCGTGTCTGGTGTAGACACGTTGTTTTGGTATTTGTGAATCTTAAGTATATTCATAATCTGCTTTACGTTTACCTGGCACTGGAAGTCCTTTCACAAACTTGTAACTTTCATGCTTAGAGCAAAACCATACATCGTTCATTTATGTTTCTACATGGCTGCCTGCAATACAACTCTGATTCTTCAATTGACCTAGTGGACCTAGTAGTCTGTTATTGATACAACCACAACTGCTACATCTGATAATGGAGCGCTCAAGCGGGTACTGTGAGTCATGTTGAGGTAATTCAAATGTCAAATTAATATTTTGCGCTCAATTATTTACTTATCAGACAAGTGGCCGCATGATAAGCGGGAAAATTACATAGTGAAGTCTTTATCACCCTGAAGAGGTTTCTTTTGCAAAATAATCTGCTGACTGTACACTATCCCTCAGCCTTGCCGTGCCCCTCTTGTCATAGCTCCGTGCCCCCCAGTTTGGGAACCACTGGAGTAGGCGATTTGTGCTCTATTAATTTGGTCTGTTACGATGCTCTATGTGTTTGATTACTAATGCCTGTGTAGTGCGGCATTGCACACAGAGAACAACAATGTTCAGCCTCGACTCTTTCTCGTAATTTGTGTTAAAATTTGCAAAGCGTACCAAATTGAACAAAACTATATAAATGCAAAATCTGAATTCATGAATATATAACGGTATCCACGGTATAGCAAAATCCATATCATGGAACAACATAATACCGGTAGTCACTTTCATACCGGTATAGCGCCCATCCCTACTTGGCAGACGTGACATGAGCAGGCCCTGGATTGGCAGATGTGATGTGTGCAGGCTGTGGCTTGGCCGACGTGACGTGAGCAGGCTTTGGCTTGGCAGGCATGATGTGAGCAGGCTTTGTAGATGTGACGTGAACAACTCCAGACATGACGTGCAAATATTCTGGTGTGGCGGATACTGGAGGATAGCAGGGTTCCTCATCAACAATCCCCACAGTAAATGCAGAGCCACTCTACTGGAGCGCAAAGTCAATATATTGTTCTAGTGACCATTGAGGGGTATTGTGTGGCATTAAACGTGATATGTCTTTGTCCAAACCAAAATGAAAAATGTCTTTCAGGAAAGTATCATTAAAGTCTACTGGTAATAAAGTTCACAGAACTCAGCCACGTAATCCTCAATAGGTAGGTTTCCCTGTCGAAGACGAACGAGACGATCTGCTGGATTCATGGTTGATCTGGTGATTGGAAAAGCCGCTGGATCTGTAGGAGGCGAAGTATTCTATAACAGGGACTCGACGTGACAACGATGATAGATCCAAATGCAAGCTTTTATTAAAACAGTTTGTGGTCAAAACAGGCAGGGTCCGAATACCAGCAAACAGTAATATCCAAGGGCAAGGCGTAATCCAGAAACAGGCAATGGTCGGGGCAGGCAGAAAAACATCCACAAAAACACAAGGGAACAGTCCAAGGTCAAAATCCAAGAGAGCAGTATAAAATAACAAAATAAACAAGGCAATGACAATGGCAATGAAACAAGACTATGGAAAACATGGAAAACACTCAGTAGAGTCCACTACAGCAAAACAATACTTCGCAAAGGCCGGTTTGGCATGGCCATCCTTATATGGCTGCCAAACAGGAAGTAACCATAGAGGAAGCAGAGGGAGCGGTAACAGTCAGTACTAGGCGAGGGCTCCCTCTGCTGGCGTGGCGTTACAATTTTCTGGTTGCCATACTCTCAAGTTACAATTTTCATCTGCTCAAGCAGAACGTTAATGTCATCTTGTGCTTAAGCAAGGTATCTCTGTCTAAAACTAACGTTAAAGTTATCGAGTCAATGCTAACGTACAAGCATAAATAGTGAACTGTTCTCATGTCATGTACAGTATAAGTCAAAAACACATAAAAGAAGGTCTACATTTAAGTGCCTCTCCATATTAAACTGGTTAAATGTAAATTAATTTAATCTTACCCTGCGGTACATGAACAGTGTTGATCCTGGATATTGTCATTGCGATCGTAATGACCGTAACATGAGACTTCTCCTGTTTGCATTGTGATCTGTATTTTTACTAGGGCTGCACGATAAATCGAAATGAAATCACAATCTCGATTAGGCAGATACTGCGATTGTCATGCGCATCTTGTCAGTGAAACAAGGTTCTGTGATCAGCAGTAAATCTCCATCCAAAGGCCAGAGGGCACTCTTGCGCAGAAATTCCAAATACGCCCCGCAGAAGAAACCCAGGAAAGCCCTATAGCGGTAGCTGAATAAACAGAAGATTTAAGTGCTTTCATTGATTCAGCGTGACTAATAAATACATGACTACGACAATATATGGTTTATCTGAGTTCTTCTTATTATAATTTTCATTATAATAAAGTATATAATAATGCAATGCTAATCAACATAGCCTTTATCACTGCTTAGAATATTATGAAATATGTTGAGTGCCTTATTCTGTGTAAGAAGCCACATCATCTCACAGAAGGATTTATTTCAAACACTCAACTGACGTTATGAAGTGAGTTTGGAGTAAAAACGTTATTAAATGTAGTATTTTCATGTGCTTTCAGATGGAGCAGCATTTGCTATGAGCCGTAGTTCACTGAGAAGCTTCACAAACAGCTTGTCATTATCGCGAACGATATATTCGATTTCATAATCGCGCCATTATATCGTCTGTGATTTTTTTTGCGTAGCTTGTCAGTGAACTACGGCTCTGTGTAGTAAATGCTGCTTCATCTGAAAGCAGGTGATGGAGATTTACTACTAATCACAGAACCGCTTTACTGACGAGATGTGCATGACTATCGCATTCGATTAATCGTGCAGCCCTA
>NW_015550226.1:349914-353488 GCF_001515605.1 Sinocyclocheilus anshuiensis
GTGCCTCTCCATATTAAACTGGTTAAATGTAAATTAATTTAATCTTACCCTGCGGTACATGAACAGTGTTGATCCTGGATATTGTCATTGCGATCGTAATGACCGTAACATGAGACTTCTCCTGTTTGCATTGTGATCTGTATTTTTACTAGGGCTGCACGATAAATCGAAATGAAATCACAATCTCGATTAGGCAGATACTGCGATTGTCATGCGCATCTTGTCAGTGAAACAAGGTTCTGTGATCAGCAGTAAATCTCCATCCAAAGGCCAGAGGGCACTCTTGCGCAGAAATTCCAAATACGCCCCGCAGAAGAAACCCAGGAAAGCCCTATAGCGGTAGCTGAATAAACAGAAGATTTAAGTGCTTTCATTGATTCAGCGTGACTAATAAATACATGACTACGACAATATATGGTTTATCTGAGTTCTTCTTATTATAATTTTCATTATAATAAAGTATATAAAATAATGCAGTGCCTTTATCACTGCTTAGAATGCTATGAAATATGTTGCGTGCCGTATTCTGTGTAAGAAGCCACATCATCTCACAGAAGGATTTATTTCAAACACTCGACTGACCGAAGTGAGTTTGGTGTAAAAATATGTTATTAAATGTGGTATTTTCACATGCTTTCAGATGGAGCAGCATTTACTTCACAGAGCCGTAGTTATCAACTGACGTTATGAAGTGAGTTTGGAGTAAAAACGTTATTAAATGTAGTATTTTCATGTGCTTTCAGATGGAGCAGCATTTGCTATGAGCCGTAGTTCACTGAGAAGCTTCACAAACAGCTTGTCATTATCGCGAACGATATATTCGATTTCATAATCGCGCCATTATATCGTCTGTGATTTTTTTTGCGTAGCTTGTCAGTGAACTACGGCTCTGTGTAGTAAATGCTGCTTCATCTGAAAGCAGGTGATGGAGATTTACTACTAATCACAGAACCGGCTTTACTGACAAGATGTGCATGACAATTGCATTCGATTAATCATGCAGCCCTAATTTTTACATATTTATTTAGAAATATTTTTTATATCCCTCCATGGCATATTTAAGTCCCACTTGAATGATGGTCCTTCTGTGTCCAAAATTTATCAAAAACATCTTGGGACAAGGTTTTCACACTGACAGCTGTCATTGTAAGACAGTAGCAACTCCGTTTGTTTATCCAAATGAGCAACAGTAACTAAGGGAGAACAGTAACTAACTTACCGATAGGTCAATTATTTGACAAAATGGCAGATGACAACAGTTTCCAAGGAAGGATTGGTTAATAGAATGCTTAAGGTGGGGCTTATCAAAGAGACATTTGCATGCACGTTTTATATCTATAAAGTAATTTCGACTGGTAAGAATGTTAATTCCAGATATCTACATTGAAATTCTCCTAGTCTCAAAGCTAAATGCAGATATCTCCAAAGAAAGACCTTAATACTCAAAAATCAGATTGAGATATCCATAATTAAATTGCAGATATCTTTAAATGAGTTTTGACTAGGAAGAATTCCAGTTCAAGATATCTCTTATTAAGTTTTGCTTAGTCAAAAATAAAATTCTACTCTTGTAATTTGACTAGTAATAAATTACTTTCAGATATCTAATAATGTATTTTGGATATCTTTAAAAATGATTAATTAAAGATATCTTAAATTTGATTATAACTAGTCAAATGCCAGTTAGAGATATCTCGAATTATAATTCTTACTAGTGGTAATTCGGTTAGAGATATCTAGTTTAATTATCAATAGTAAAATTGTAATTTGAGATATATTTAATTAGAATTATGCCTCGTACAAAATCAGTTATAGATATCTTTAATTACAATTTCTACCAGTCAAAGCTCATTTGTAGGTATCAGAAATTTTTTTACAATGGAAGTCAATAGAAGAATATGACTAGTCATAATGGCATTGTAGATATCTCGAATGTACTGTATATTATGACTAGTCACAATAACTTTGTAGGTATCTTCAGTGCCTATAATGACTAGTCATAATCACATTGAGATATCTTAATTCCAATTATGACAAGTCAAAATTGCAGAATAGATATCTAGAACTGGAATTTTTTTCTAGTCAAAACTAAATTATGTCTAGTACAGCAAGGGGTATTTAATGCTAAAACGGCTTGCCACACTCCTCTCGCACCATTGCTATGCGACAGGAGCGGAAATCGGGAACCCCTGGTGGCGCAGTTAGGAAATCCAGCAAAGGCTGAGCATCCTTCGAAGGGTCCTTCATGCACTTCGGAGGCGTGGCCTTTGAATTGTGCGCACTTAACTTTGGGATGCAGCTTATGAAATGCTATCAGCTGTGCGTGAAAGCACGTGGAAGAACAAAAACAAAAACAAAGACAGAAAAGAAGAGGGAGATCAAACCTGAGTCCTGACATAAAATTTTGGAAAAGTGTGAAATCATGGAAAAATGTGAATGCTGAAATACATTAAGTTCCTGAAATGCCTGGAAATATGGAATTTAATTATTTTAATTTTAATCATTCATAATGATTTTAATATATTGCCGCTCCTCATTTGTAAATAAAAAAGTTTGAAAACAAGTCAGACACCAAAATAAGATCAGAGTTTATTAGAGTGGTCAGGAAGGCAGACATCAGTAACCAGGAAAACAGTTCCAAACAAGTCCAGTCTGTGTTGGGGGGTGGGAGTCAAAAGTATCAATTATATTAATTTAATCAATTCTTATCAAACAAGTATATTAATTTAGTAACATATAAATATATCTTAGTGTAGGCTATATCTTTAGATTTTTATAATTCATTATCTTCTTGTTGATCCACCGGTTCACATTTACAACTGCGTGTTTTCTGCGTAAAAATAAGTGTCAATTTTGGCATTGGTCTAAACAAAAAGAGCAGAAGGGCTTATTGAAAAAAATGCAAATTCATTCTCTGCCAGCATGTGGCACTTTTGGAATGGCAGAAATATAGCTGTTTCCCCGGGAACCACAGTAAACAAAGCAGCGCAGCACCTGACTTTGAAACTTGCAGCGTTCATATTTAAAGGTGCAATATGTAAGATTTTTTTTATTAAAACATCCAAAAACCACTAGAACAGTGTTATATATTTTGCTGACTTGTGCACTTACATTATCCCAAATGTTTCAAAGAATGTTTAAATCCAGATAAATAAGCAATTTTAACTAGTGACACGGACCGTGTCTATTGTCATTGTGTCGCCTGCCAATGACGTCATACACCCTCAATTTCCGGTTTTGTTTTGTAGAAAACATGGAAACACCAAAGACGCTTTAATATGTTGTGCGTTTTATTAGACAGGTGACGACCGCACAGAGTAGCCTTATAACAGAACTTTCAAACGTATCTAGTATGATAAAACAGCGCCGCTTTACCCCACATATGCACGACCAGAAGGAGCGGAAGTTCTAAAGTGTGGCATAATAAAAGCTCCTCTGCTTTTGAGCCGTGTGTCACTCTCGTCTCTCATTAGCAATTGCTTCAGTGGCCTCATTTTGATTCGACGGCTTTCCGCCTCACTCTGCTTCATACTACGATGTTAATAAATCTTTAATACATTAGCTCATCCATGAA
>NW_015550226.1:353811-356283 GCF_001515605.1 Sinocyclocheilus anshuiensis
GCGGAGATGATAAGGCTTCGGGTAGTGGAGAGGCAAGCTGACAGAGATATCCAGTTACGTAAAATGTAACTCCTGCCAGTAGTACGATAACAGACGATTTTTCACGCACACCCTCCAGTGATTCTTTTGACATCAGTAAGTATATAAGACTTGTGCCTCCATTCAGGGACACAGAAGTTGATTCTTACTTTGTCGCATTTGAGCGAATCGCTAGTAAATTGAATTGGCCAAAAGATATGTGGGGATTGTTACTCCAGTGTAGCCTTACCGGGAAAGCTCAGGAAGTTTGCTCATCTCTGTCAATTGAAAGCTCTCTTGACTATGACATAGTTAAGGCTGCAGTACTGCGAGCATATGAACTGCCCCCCGGGGCCTTCACCTGAAGACATTTATTGCTTCCACTATCCTTGCTTATTTAAATAAATTGTTTACGTTTGCTTTAAACCAAGTGGTTGTCTGGCATTTCTGGGGCAGAGGACTGGAGTGATTCCTTCACGTTTTATTTTCTGTTTATTTCTTTTTTTTTTATAGATATAAGCTTAAGTTAACCTGTTACACCCACTCCCAACCCTAGACTGGGGAAGGTGAACGTTTCTCATGGGGAACTCATTTCATCATGAGTCCCGTCAGATTGCGTCGGCTGTGGGGATGAAGACGACAACTCCTATGATTTCACACTCAGTCACGGCGTCATTAAACTATGCCTTTGTTTCTTTGTTTGTTGTGAATACGCGCCCTCTAGTGGTGAAAACTTACATATTGTACCTTTAATCAATTAAATTATAGCCTTTTGAAGTGCGTCACACAGATATGCTGTTTTCGTTCAGATCAAATCACAACAACGTAGGAAACAGATCCAGCGTGACGCAGTTGACATACATTGTTTACGTCCAGCTGATACTCTCCAAAATGGCACTACAGGGTGATGCGGAGGCGACGAATTGTTGAATAAAGTTTTTTTTTTTTTCTTTTGTGCACAAAAAGTATTCTCGTAGCTTCGTAAAATTATGGTTGAACGGCCTGATGTCACATGGATTATTTTAACGATCTCTTTGCTATGTCTCTGGACTTGGGAACATTTCAGTTGTATTGGTGTCTATGCAGGGTCAGACAGCTCTCAGATTCCATCAAAAATATCTTAATTTGTGTTCCGAAGATGAACGAAGGTCTTACGGGTTTGAAACGACATGAGGGTGAGTAATTAATAATGTTTTTTGTTTTTTCACCGGAGCACCACCTGAGTCTTCTCCTCCCATTTCTACCAGTGATGCTTGTTTCCTTTCCACACTACTACCTGCGCAGATATCAACAGCGCCACTGGGTTGTATGAAGGTAAAACAGTAGCAAAACGCGAGAGCTTGTTGTTCTGAATGTGAGAACTTGTCATATTAATATTAGTATTTGTAAGTTGGAATTCACACAGCTCTGATGTGAAAAGCTGAATCTTTCGATTTGCACATATGGTCAATGATCAAAACACACGTGTTTTGAAGTCGAAGTTGCAGATTAATAGTTACAAATATGTAGAATGACATTCGCACAAAGAAAATGACACAGGTGTACGACATATTTACTTTTGCACTTTACTTCAGTTTCACTGTACAACATCAAGTCGTCACTTACAAGCTCTCAGATCTGGTAGTACAAGTTCAAATCCTAGCGCTTTGACTTTTGCTACTCCTTTTGCGGTATTCCTGTTGCAAAACTCACTTGTGCACTTGTAAATGGGTCAATATCACTATAAAGTGCCTTTGAGACTTCACAATTTCCAAAATAAAAATATGAGATTTTCTATTAAACTTCATATTTGTTGTATTAAGGAGACTGTAGGCAGTTAGAAATGCATATTGGTCAAGCTCCTGCACTTTTTATAAAATAACTGCAAGCAGACAATTTTCGAGTAAACCACAAAATATGTCCACCCTGTCATGGACAAATTCAAAGTATAGAGTATATACATTTTCATTACATAGTGATTATAAAATGTAGATTTTCAGAAAGATATTTTGTCCCTTTCTCAACAATACATTTTGTTTAGTGGGAAAAGTCGTTGAAAAATTGAAATTACTGCAACATATTTGTATCCCTATAAAATATGCGAAAGTTGCACTTTCTTTTCTAAATAAAATCAAACGACAAAGATATCTGGTCAAACTTTCAATGAATATTAACTGGCCCTCATTTCTTTATAAAGAAATCACACAAAAGGTTTTGTTAACTTGTTTAAATCATTTGTTTATTTTTACAAAAGATTAAGATGACAGGGTGGACAACAAGATGACTGGGTGGACCTTGGCATGACAGGGTGGACAAATGCATTAATGGGTGAAGAGGACATTAGATAAACAACAGGAACAACAAGCAACCCTTAAGTAATATGAATAATGATTTCAGGAATATACAGTGGGTACGGAAAGTATTCAGACCCCCTTAAATTTTTCACTCTTTGTTATATTGCAGCCATTTGCTAAA
>NW_015550226.1:356358-357399 GCF_001515605.1 Sinocyclocheilus anshuiensis
TACAGAGTTTTCAATGTGGGCATGCATGCATTTACACTGCAGAACTGCATTAGTAATGATATGAGATTAATGGGTTTTAAATGGGTATTAATGGGGTTTTTAAAAATGTAATATTAAATTATGAAAGTAATAAAAAATGAAATGATACTCTAAATATGAAACTAAAGCCACTCACTAGATTTGTTAAAAACACGGATTCATTCAGTAACGAAACACCACTTTGTGTTGCTCAGAGATGCACAACAGTTTCACTGTGGATTTTTTGGAACTATTTTCTTTGGCGAAATAGAACAAAAACAGACAATATTGACAGTATTTTGTTTAAAATTTAACTATTATTATTATTTTTTTGTTTATTGAACTGCTGTATAAAGTCAGTATCACATTTGCAATCGAGCAGATATTCAGGAAAATGGCACTTTTGCTTTGGGCATTTTTTGCCCACTTATCTTGAATGTTAGGCACATTCTAACTGCATTCCAATAGGCTACATCACAGTGAGTTGTTGCCTTCCATCATGTTCATCACTAAGCAACTGCATGCAATGTAAAATAGCATACAGTTCTGGGCTGTGGTGCATTAAATGCATTTATCAATTCAACCTTTTTTTCCCCATAATTAATCACACCAATTTAACATGTTAAATCAATAGCCTTTGTTAAAACATTATCAGAATTTGGCAAAAACTATGCACATGTCCACCCTGTCATGGAAGGCTTGGTGACAGGGTGGACAATGACAGGGTGGACATATTTGGTTAAAGTTAGCATTTAATAAACACATGGTGTACCTTCAGTCAGCAAAGTGGTTCATGGTTGAAGCTGAATGTGTACTACTTAAAATATATATTTTGAATTTCTGAAAAACTTTTATGTAAATGAATGTTTTACTATGACAGGGTGGACTTGTTAAGCTTGGCAACATGGAACTACAAACACAATATGATGAAAATTAGGAAATATAAGTGTAGATACTTAGTGTACTTGCAGCAGATGTTTTAACCTCCACTGAAGAAAGGCAAAATGGGGGTGGAGATTTCAC
>NW_015550226.1:360067-361513 GCF_001515605.1 Sinocyclocheilus anshuiensis
CTGTTGCCTTCCATCATGTTCATCACTAAGCAACTGCATGCAATGTAAGATAGCATACAGTTCTGGGCTGGGGTGCATTAAATGCATTTATAAATTCTAAATTTTTTCTCCATAATTAATCACACCAATTTAACATGTTAAATCAATAGCCTTTGTTAAAACATTATCAGAATTTGTCAAAAACTATGCACATGTCCCCCCCTGTCATATACCATGTCCACCCTGTCATGGAAGGCTTGGTGACAGGGTGGACAATGACAGGGTGGGCATTTTTGGTTAAAGTTAGCATTTAATAAACACATGGTGTACCTTCAGTCAGCAAAGTGGTTCATTGTTGAAGCTGAATGTGTACTGCTTAAAATATATATTTAGAATTTCTGAAAAACTTTTATGTAAATTAATATTTTACTATGACAGGGTGGACTATTTATTTATTTATTTATTTTGTTTATTGAACTGTTGTATAAAGTCAGTATCACATTTGCAATCGAGCAGATATTCAGGAAAATGGCACTTTTGCTTTGGGCATTTTTTGCCCACTTATCTTGAATGTTAGGCACATTCTAACTGCATTCTAATAGGCTACATCACAGTGAGTCCTTGCCCTCCATCATGTTCATCACTAAGCAACTGCATGCAATGTAAGATAGCATACAGTTCTGGGCTGCGGTTCATTAAATGCATTTATCAATTCAACATTTTTTCCCATAATTAATCACACCAATTTAACATGTTAAATCAATAGCCTTTGTTAAAACATTATCAGAATTTGGCAAAAACTATGCACATGTCCCCCCTGTCGTGTACCATGTCCACCCTGTCATGGAAGGCTTGGTGACATTTAATAAACACATGGTGTACCTTCAGTCAGCAAAGTGGTTCATTGTTGAAGCTGAATGTGTACTACTTAAAATATATATTTTGAATTTCTGAAAAACTTTTATGTAAATTTATATTTATGTACATTTATATTTTACTATGACAGGGTGGACATGTTAAGCTTGGCAACTAACATGTAACTACAAACACAATATGATAAAAAAATTAGGAAATATAAGTGTAGATACTTAGTGTACTTGCAGCAGATGTTTTAACCTCTACTGAAGAAAGGCAAAATGGGGGTGGAGATTTCACTGAGTAGAACAGAGGGTTTCTTAAAGGGGCGTTCGTGCGCATTACTTACAATGACTTACAAAGATACATAACAGCTACAAGTGTATGCAAGCTTTATGCAAGCACTATATAGGATAAATCACTATACAGGATTTACCCTATTATACTTTATCGACACGAATTGATAGGTGAAACAACAAACAGCCATCCACAAATAGTCTACAAACAAAGCATCAGGCTGTCTGAGTTCACATGAACAACGGTTAAAGTTACTCGTCGTCAGGCTACAGAAGAATACCATAATTCCTCCGTTCAATTAGGCCTAAGACATCG
>NW_015550226.1:362181-374147 GCF_001515605.1 Sinocyclocheilus anshuiensis
GCAACTGGACAACCTTGGAATTTGTTGTCGTGATTATTCATATAATGAGGTTTGGCCCATACAAATTACGGGAGTTTTACCGGAAGCGAATGTAGCAAACATATAAAATACGCCCAGTGTGATTTTTTGTTTTTTTATAGAAAGATTAAAAAAACGGGAGAAATACGGGAAAATATTTAAATGGGATGATAGCGGGATATACTGGTAAAATACGGGAGAATCCCAGGAAAAACGGGAGGGTTGACAGGTATATCCTTGCAAAGAAAAAAATAATACAACAAAATATATCCTCCTGAGACCCTGTGACCTCATATGAGGACATTATATTTTGGTGTATTTCTCTGAGACTATACATGCAATGTTACTATACATGTTTTAAGTCTGGATGTCCTGTACAGAGCACATTCAGGGCTTTTCAGAGATACTAAATGTTTGGATGTTTCACCATGACCACTCCCTCTACTTGGTCTTAAAAAATGTCTGATATTAATTTGAGCTCCCCCTAGCTCCCCCGTAGTTTGCACCCTGGACGTGATGATTCATATAATGAGGTGTGTGCCATACAAATTACAGTGTTTTACCAGAGCCAATTGTAGCAAACACATCAAATATGCCCAGTATGATTTTTTTATAGAAACATTAAAATTACGGGAGAAATATGGGAAAATATTTAAACGGAATGATAGCAGGATAGAATGGTAAAATACGGGAGAATCCCAGGAAAAACGGGAGGGTTGACAGGTATGTAAACATAAATGAGTGGAGTGTGACCGTAGAACTGTTGTCCTGTTTCTGTTGTTCCACCTCTACTGCCATCTGCTGTTTGTATGTGAACAGCTCCTCCTGCACCTGCTGAGTGCTGCTGAGCTGCTTCACCATCTCTGTATTCTGACACAGAAAATCATGACCATTAACAATGACAATAACCATATGGCAAAGACATTTCACCATCTTAAGTTTAGATACTTTTTTCTGCAGAACTCCTTGTGGCAACATATTTTGGGAATATTCCTCACATTAGGCCATAACAGAAATTTCATTCATGTCTTTTTATTTTATTTTTTAATTGAGTCCCGATGTTCTCTACCGAGGCCATAGCATAACTTATGAATGAAATATCATTTAAAATTTTTTTTACATTTTTTTTAATGCTCTAAACAATGTAAAGACATGAAAAAAACTATTTGTTTCCTAAAAATCTTTTCTCGGGTCTTAAGAGGATATTATTCTCACAATTGTTCCTAGAACCGAGATCCAAAGGAATTTTCTAGGTGTGTGCGGTGAACAAAAGCCTCATTACGATCATTCTATTCTTCCGAGAGTGAAGACCAGTAAACTGTGTAAATTAATGTCAAGTACTAAACATTTTGTTGTTATGACCTATCCCACTACCTGGGTAGATGTGATGGGCAATAACGCTGTTAGAAAACATGGATATCAGCATGCAAAAATTATTAACAGGTTTAGTTGATGCCTGTCTCCTCTCTTCAAGCAGTTCTGTGGACTGTGAGGTTTTTAGTAATGCATTTGTATGTTTCTCGTAGTTCAGGTACTGGCAGATATTAACAAAGGAGCTCTGCAAGACAAGCTGACTCAGACAGACTGTGTATTCATGTATGAACTAAATAATAAACAGATGGTAGTCACAGCAAGTTTAATGACAAAAGAGCCAAAATTAAATGATAGTTCATTAGCAAGAAGATGCAATTTGCAGGTCAAATTGTAATGGTAACCTTTCACTGTGCAAATTGAAAATTAACCTTTGGGGCACTGAATCATTCACAGCTGAGGCTGCCTGCACTACAAAGCCAAAATTTCTTTGCAATTATTTTACAATGTGAAAGAGGGAGGTATCTCATAATGATGACAAATAATCATAATTATTGTCACAGAGCAATCTGTGAGTTCTCTCACTGCCTTACCAAAAAATCATATAAGAGAGAGAGAAAGACAGAAAAAGGAAGATAAAAATGGCTGAGCTGTTAATTTTGTAATGAATAACCCTGTATAAATGCATGTTTACAAAGTGTTGGTTTGATTGAAGAGTATTGAGCCTTGTCATATGCTGTCAGTAAAATAAGTGTCCTATTGTGACAAAAATAGTACTTTATCATTTGATCTTTCACACAACTATTATAACACCAGGTAATTAGTGTTGTTTAAGAGGCTTTACTATTGGCTTTACTAATTCTAATTATGTCTGCATTGCCATCTGCAAATGCAGTAAGAGCACTGCTTCATATTTAGTCATATTATATCCACTTAAGCATAAAAAGCGTATGTGACAGAACACTGGCAACAAACTATGTTAATTTCAGTTCCAAGAAAGCAGAAACAGAATTAAATAATCTTAGCAAATATTAGCAAACCAAGCAACCTTAGCAACCTAGTATAAATGACCCATTATGATTAAAAATTTGGTTACACTTTATTTTAAGGTGTCCTTGTTACAATGTAATTATACATTTAAATACTGAGTAATATTAATTAACTACATGGCCAGCAAACACAGAACGTTCCCCTAACGTTTGTTTTGGTTATTTTTTTGGGAACCAAATACTAACGTTAGGGGAATGTTCTGTATTTGGTGGTTATTATCAGTGGTGGAAATGGCCAAAATTCACTGGGGGGGAATCTAGCTTGGAAAGGGTTTGGGGGGGCGGTGTATAATAATGGTAATTTTAGATGACCTTTCGTATGTATTTATTTTATATATTATCTATAATAACATTAAACATATTTCATATTTTCTCTACACCTTCTTGGATATTAAGGCACCTGCAATTCTGGCCAAATTAAAGATATGTCGTGTGTGAATTTGCACATGTTATAATGTAAGCATCATTAATGACCCCTTGTGTTTAATAATAAAAAAAAAGAATGATTAGTGAAATGAAAGAATGATTTAATAAAAAATCTGAATGATTAGTAATTGTCTCTAATTGGCCTGTTTATCTAAGCCCTCAAAATGCTTATTATTTAGAGGTACAGTATTGCGTGATTTGTAGATTATATTTAATAGTTTACACTTTGCATAAATGTTTGCAATTCGTTTTTAAAAGGCAATATTACATTCTTAAGGACTCTATGCTTATGTTTCTTTTCAGGAGCACTTGTGCTCCTACTTTAAAAAAAATAAAAATAGGAACACCTTCTGATCAATGACAGAAATTAACCTTCCTATTAAAAGGCGATATTTGACTCCTTAAAGGTTTTTAAAATAAATAAATTAAAAAAGCCTTTGTAATGCCTCTAACTTTATTAAATGCATGCCATCTTTTGTGCCTAAAAATTTAGACATAAACTTTTAGCAAAAAATGTAATTAAAAAATAAATTCAATTAAAATAATAACATGCAATTAGGAAGAATAAGTTACTAGTCAAATGAAATCAGCATCAACAATTCATCTTTGCACGGCACAGAAGAGCACAAATGTGGCATTACAGGCTTTTTGACAAGACTCAGAGGTGACATTAATGCATTTCATAATAACAATGTTATGAAATTCATGTTTTAAATATAAAGTTTTGAATATAGAAGTATTAAACAATTTAATTACTCAATTTATACTTGAAATTTATCAAATGAAACTGAAACCGCCAGTAGGTGGCAGCAAGTCCCTGTCTTTGTCACTGAATCATTCATTCAATCGATTTGTTCAAACAGCTGATTCATTTAGGAATGAAGCAAGTAACTTTTTATATGAATGGGTCATTGAATCACTGACTCACTAGATTCGTTCAAAAACGCAGATTCATTCATAAACGAAACACCGCAGTGTTTGCTTGGACATGCGCAGCGGATCAGCTGTGACTTTGTTTGGAACTATTTTCGTTGATGAAATAGAGCACAATCAGACAACATGTTCCCTGAAATGTAAGTCACTTAATATTAACTTTTGTTTAAAATCAAAAATCTATAAAATTGTCATATAAATTCAATTTCACATTTGCAAACTCCCTTTATAATCATTAAAAGATGTCACTCGTCTTAGTTCATCGTGATCTTACAAACTGTCCATTTTAATGAACGAAGCTATCTAAACTGCATAATGAATCTATTATTTACATTGTCTCTACAATTCGTTTGTTATAATGAATGACAAAAACTGCAGTCTGCTTTCACGATCTGTGCTGTGAGGAGCAGGACGCGCAGCGATAGAGAAGCATTTCTATTGGCTGCAGTCTGCAGGTATTAAATGGCAAAAGACGGCATTGCGCAGCGAACAATAAACACAGCGCTAAGTTTATATGCAGAACTGCGATCGCTTTCGTAGTCTTTTGAATGGATAAAATATAGGAATCACTTTAATTTCCAAATAAACCTAACAAGTTGGAAATGAAACACCATCCCCCCTCGAAATTCACTCCCCGGTAGCCCTGAGCATGGCCGTACCCAGGCTTTAAAAATTAGTGAGGTCCGGGTGTGTGAGCACGTGCAGCGATAGAGAAGCATTTCCATTGGCTGCAGTCTGCAGGTATTATGGCCAATCACAAAAGACGGCATTGCACAGCGAACCATAGACACAAATATATCGCGCTAGGTTTATATGCAGAACTGGCATCGCTTTCGTAGTCTTTTGAATGGATAAAATATAGAAATCACCCTAATTTCCAAATAAACCTAACCAGTTGGAAATGAAATGCCATCCCCCCTCAAAATTCACTCCCCGGACTCCGTTATTAAATAAGCCAAATAAAATGACTATAATAACCTAAAAATAACTTACAGAAAACATTCCCTAATGGTTATTTTTTTGCAACCATAAAATAACGTTCCCAGAACACTGCCGGGTGGTTGTTTTTAAAATAACCTAATAATAACCTATACAGAATGTTCCCTAATGGTTATTCTCAGGTCATTTTTATAACCCTGTAAACAGGGCCGGATTTACCTCTTTTCGTGACATAGGCAAAACTAATATTTGGGCCCCCCTTCCCTATTAATATAATAGGCCTAATATTACCACCCAAGCAAACAAAAATATTTCTTTATCAGTGGAAACCGTTACAGTGTTTTCAATCGCAATAAGCGCTTGCGTTAAGTCAATAAAAATCGAATGTAGTTCTTAATTTCTTTGAGAACTGAGAAAGACCATTCCATTAATAGGCGCGGCAACATGGCCACATAACCACTTCGGGAGTGCATTATTTCTCTAATAATTTTAACGGCCTGGAGTCACAATCACACAACAGTTGTTCAGATGATTTGTTTCAAGACATTTGACATGTTTCCATCCTGAAATTTTCGTGTGTGTTGAACTAACTAATTTTTTACGCACATCATCCCAAACCTTCCGTTGCAAATTCCAAAACGTCATTTTAGAGCTAATAACAGAGGCTTGAGCCATTGATATAAATTCCAAAACGTCATTTTAGAGCTAATAACAGATGCTTGAGCCATTGATATGCAGGCTAACGCAGTTATTAGAGAGAGAGAGCGAAAGAGAGAGAGATTAAGTGCGTGTGAATACTTGTGTCTGTGCGCGTCGCTCAGCAGTGTTCAGCAGCAGCGTCTACTAATAGCGTATCTTTAAGTTGAACTGCTTCAAGAACCTCGCTACTGAGAAATGTCATGTAGCTTTTCAGCTGCAAAACTATTTTATTGATACATTCGCGGGGAAGCCACAGCTCTGACAACAAGTTTCTGTCCGCGTCTCCACATGTGTGCGCGAGTGCGTGTCTGTAATGTGTGCGTCTGTGAGAGAGAACGGAAGGAAGAAAGCGTGATTTCCTTACATAAAAAGTTGAAGACATGGAAATAGTTTGTCATGTTTACCCTATTGTTTGTTATATTTATTTGCTCAATGTATGTTGGGGTTTTGGTTCTTATACTGTTGTAGATATCCCATAGTATAACAAAAATATTATATATCTCTTCATTATGTTTCAGCTCCCCCCGGACGAGCAAGCAGAGGCACATGCCTAGAATGCCTATGCATAAATCTGGCCCTGCCTGTAAAACTATCTTTCCAATGAAAACGTTGCAGATGTTGGGAACGTTATTTTATGGTTGCAAAAAAATAACCTAAAAATAACCATTACGTTCTGTATAAGTTATATTTAGGTTGTTTTAAAAATTACCACTCTGCAACGTTCTGGGAACGTTATTTTATGGCTGCAAAAATAACCTAAAAATAACCATTAGGGAATGTTCTCTAAAAAATACAAAATTAAATATAAATAAATAAATAAAATAAAAAGTAACCTAAAAATAACCATTATTCGTAATATTATTATATATTATTATATATTTTTTTATATATTTAATATATTATTATATTAATGTTCTCTATAAATAATTTTTTGGTTACTTTAAAAACAACCACCAGGCAACATTCTGGGAGCGTTATTTTATGGTTGCTAAAAATAAACATTAAGGAACGTTCTCTATAATTAATTTTTTAGGTTATTTAATAATAATAACCACCATGCAACGTCCTGGGAACGTTATTTTATGGTTACAAAAAAATATAACCTAAAAAGAACGTTACCCTAATGTTAGTATTTGGTTCCCCCCCAAAAAATAACCAAACAGGAACCAAAAACTAATGTTAGGGGAACGTTCTGTGTTTGCTGGGAGATTGACATACAACATAAAAACAACAACCAAGGAAAATTTAGCAAATTTGTATCATCTATTCACCATCATGTCATTCCAAGCCCGAATGACTGTCTTTTGTGAAATACAAAAGATGGCATTTAGATAGTTAGTTAGTTACATAGTTAGTTAATTTGTTTGTTTGTTTGTTAGCCAGTCTGTAAATATATGTTTGGAGTGTTATGAGGGTGAGAAAAAGACACCATTCCTCTTTGAGTGAACTATTCTTTTGAGTGAACTATTCTTTTGAAGTCCCCCTGAAATCAAAACTGAAGTTTCTGGCTGTTAGAATAAATATTGGTCATATGAACATAGCAATGGTCATATTAGGCAGGCATAATGCTTAGAATTGCACAATAGCAGGGTAAATTGGCAAGACTTTGCACAGATATGAGACTGAACATGGTATAAATACACTGGAGGCTGATAACGTGAAATGGATCTAATAAAAAGTTAAATCCAATAAGAAATGCCAACTTGTTCCTTGCGTACAAAAAAAATAATACAACAAAATATATTAGATATGATGGACAATAACACTGTTAGAAGACATGGGTATCGGCATGCAAAAATTATTAACAGGTTTAGTAGATGCCTGTCTCCTCTCTTCATGCAGTGCTGTGGACTTTGGTGAGGTTTCTAGGAATGCAAAACTGAAGTTTCTGGCTGTTAGAATAAATATTTTAGCCTTAAATGGTCATGGAACCCTGTCGTTACAATTTTCCATTTCAATAAGGCAAGAGGCAGAAAGTCTTTTGAAAATGTAATGAATAGTTTTGAATAGTTACCACAGTTTTGAAAAATGCTACTAAAGTGGGCGTGGTAAGCTGTGGAGTAGAGGGGAAGAGGGGAAAACCAGACAACACAACAGTGTCTTTGTATTAAGACATTTTTATTTTGCTGTTATTGAGTTAAAAGCATCAGAACTTCCTAAAAACACACTCTGCAATTCAATATTACACACAGCACAGTGAACATTTTGTATGCTCACATACATTACACAAGCACACACACATCCTGTGGTAGCTATGATTTAATGCAACTCACATCTTATCCAACTCACACACACTAAAGATGTAAAAAAAAAAAAAAAAAAACATTAAAGAACATCCATGGTATATAATGGTATATACCCAGCTAACAATTTTTGGTTCCCAGAACATTAGTTTTTGGTTCCCAGAACGTTATTTTTTAAGGTTTGTTTTTTGGTTAGCCAGGAAAGTTTTCTTAACATTCCCAGAACGTTAGTTTTTGGTTTGTAGAACGTTAATATAATGTTTCCCTAAGCTCTTTGCTCCAATATGATCACCCCGCTCTATGTCAGTAATCATCCAGCACACTCACGGCCCAGTGTAGTATAAGCGGCATTTTTATCTATTGTTTAATTAATACAAATAATCTGAGCACATCAACTATCATATGTACGATTAAATAAAATTAAATCTGTCCATTACGGGGAACCCAGATTTTACATTTCTTCAGCACCAAATAAAAATGATATCAACACAATGTATGGTTTATAAAATATGACATTTATTCACATATATAAAAAAAGAATAAAAATTATTTGACTTAAAGTAGGATATCAGTACCAAGCTATTGTTTTTTTGTTCCCCAGAATTATTTTTACATTACATTAAAGTACTGAAAACTATGACGGCGTTTTAGTGCCACGTTAAAAAAATCTAAGATTACGAGATTAAAGTCGTAATATTTCGAGAATAAAGTCGAACTTACGAGAATAAAGTCGAAATATTTCGAGAATAAAGTCAAAATATTACGAGAATAAAGTCGAAATAGCCTACTACAAGAATAATTTGAAATATTATGAGAATAAAGTCGAAATGTTTTGAGAATAAAGTCGAAATGTTTCGAGAATTTAAATCGTAGAAATTAAAGTTATAATATTTTGAGAGTATAGCCTTTAATGCGCATGCAAATGGCCCATATTGAGAGCACCAGGAGAAGTTGCCAGGTTACCGGAATTGATTTTAATATTGTTGTGTCCGAGCGACCGCATCATCTTACTGGGATGAGGAAGAGTCAATTTTAAGGACTCGCGGAAACAGCTTAATATCAAGAATATGATATTTATTAACAGACTGAACAGGGACAACTTAACATCAGCTCACACACCCAATCGACATTCCTTTGGGGGGGCGCTGTAGCTCTCTTATTTAACCCTTTTTTAATACACTACAAATATATGTGGGATTATTAGCAGAAATCATACCATGTGTCATACTCGCGGGGACAGTATGCTTGGAAATAATATTTAATGTCTTCCATTGTATTCATTTTTTGTAGTGTGCCAGCCACCCAATAGCAATAAGCTTTGTGCTTTTGGTAGGCCTACTTTTAATATAAGTCTCAGCTTTCAAAATCAGTTTAATAGTGAAACACAAATTATGTGTTTTACGTTACGATAATGATCAGATCGCTGTATTTATGTGAACCAATTCATTAAATTATACTGCCCAGCTAACAATTTTTGGTTCCCAGAACGTTCCCGGAACGTTCCCAAGAACATTCCCTGTTGGTTAGCCAGGAAAATGTTCTTAACATAAATAGAACATTCCCTTTAGGTTAGGGGAACGTTCTGGAAACCTTCTGGGAACGTTCCCAGAACGTTGCGGGATCGTTCCCAGAACGTTCTCGGTAGGTTACGGGAATGTCCCCTTAACCTAAAGGATACGTTCTGTTTACGTTCCGAGAACGTTCCCAGAAAGTTCTCTGAAGGTCCCCAGAACGTTCTCCTAACCTCTTTACTCCGATACCGGACTGCTGTACGGCATGGAAGACGGATGGATATGGACCTCAATAATTAGTACTACAAACCATGTCTTGTTTTAAACTATTGATTAATCATTAAAGATAATCAGAGCACATTTAACCATCATAAGGAGCATTAAATGAGATTGACAGGGAACGTTCTGGGAACGTTCTCTCTAGGTTATGAAAAAATCTCAAAAATAACCTACAGGGAACGTTCCGGGAACATTCTGTTTGGGTTATAAAAATAAAACCTAAAAATAACCTGCAGGGAATGTTCCCAGAACGTTCTTACTTGATTCCCAAAAAATAACCAAATGGGAACGTTAGGGGAACGTTCTGTGTTTGTTGGGTGTTTTCTTTGTGAAAATTCCAAAATTCCAAATTTGTGAAAATTCCACCACCTACTCCGCAAAAACGTCTGTGGCGTCCAAACTTTTATTCCTCACAAGTTGCCTATTTAATTAATAAAACGTTCTAAGAGTTGAAGTGGGCTCCAACTCGTTAACATTAGTTATATTGTTTACATTTCTGAGGTAGCCTGTAGGCTATAACATGTAATTGAGTTTCCCATCTCCCTTAATAAGAAGATCTCTGGCTGCGCTCAATTCTCGTGTGACGTAACAGCTAGCAGACTACGGTGTGCCGTTTGTGACCAAGAGCAGAACGCGCGAAGTGAGAGAATACGACCAACATTTCAGGTAATGACGTTCAAATATAACTGTTATTGACAACCTGAACTCAGATCTGATATTTAGAAGCGTGAAATATGCATGTTAACGATGTTTTTGCTGCTTAGTAGAGCGTAATTTGAAGGATTTGTAAGTCACGTATAATGCGCTTTTGGGGCCTCTGTGCCGCCGTCGTTTCCAGTACTCAAGCGAAAACCCGCCTTTCCTCTGTTTCAATTGGTCGAATGCTAGAAACTAGCCTTTCGACTGGACGAAAACAACGCCAGCAAAATAAAGAGTCACGGTAATAGGAAGTAAAAAGTAAACTGTTTCGTGTCAGAGAAAAACATGAACATAGCCAAAAGGACGATTTAAAGTTTAATATTACTGATTAAAGTTTCCCCACCATCTTCTCGAAACGAACTGTTTAGGCCAGACAAAACGCGTACAAGTGAAACTCAATTTTGCTGTTCAATTGCTATAAATATATTTCATTATGAATTACAATGGTTACTTATTAAAAGGTTTATAAATAGATTAAAGAGACATTGTAACTGGATTAAAATACCGCACTGAACACATACAATATCTAAAAGTTTATTTCACATTTTAGTGTTTTATTCAAAAACACATTTTCATTCATTTTAAGTCTTGCATTCCAAACTTCAATCTCTTATGTTCATTCTCGCATATGATCAGAGTTATTGATCTGTCAGAATGCCATGAAGTTAACTGTTTATTTACATCATCTATTTGTATGAAGTTGGCAAGAATAATACAAGCACTACTTCAGTCCAATGATGACTGTGTTTTACAGTCATTTAATATCATTAAAGATACACAGAATTCAACTGGGTAATACGAGCTGCTCATTTCATACTTAATCTTATGTGTCATGTGTAATTATTTTACACATGACACTGACTTTAACATTATACACAAAAAAGCATCAATTTTGACCAGAGGTCAAAGAGGTCAAATCTGTGCCTAACGAATACACAATACTTTAAGTTTGTTTTGTAACTATTCATTCATCCTTTTATTCATTCATTCGTTCGTTCATTCATTCATGCAAACTCACACAAAACGACTCTCAAACGGCTCATGAGTACTAAATTATTTTTTCACTGCTTATTGCATGTAAATGGTCAAATACACTCAAAATTATGTCAAAATCCATCTTGGAAAGTATTAATGTAAACACAGTTGGTTATATCTTAAGGCTTATGGTTCTCAATTCCAATCCTTGGGACCCAATGCTCTGCACATTTTGTAGCCTATAGCCCTATTCGCACGGGATTAGTATTATCTGCGGACCTTGTGTGATTTTGAAATTACCCCCCCACATCTGAATTTCTTGTGGTGCATTCGCACGGGATAAGCGAAGCCTGTGATTTTACTCGAATTTACTGACTTGTCTTCCGGATACCCGGATGTCAAGGCTTTGAGAGTCCCGTTCTATGGTCCAGATGGATTAAAAAAAAAAAGGTCACCAGGTAATACTAATCCTGTGCGAATAGGGCTTATGTCTCTAATCTGACACACTCAGTTCAGTTCATGGAACTCTCCTAATGAGCTGATGATCTGAATCAGGTGTGTTAAAAAAGGGAGACATTCAAAATGTGCAGAACAGGGTGTCCCCCGGACTGGAATTGAGAACCACTGTCTTATGTAAATGTGAACAGTTGAGAAAGAAAACAGCTTGGCAGTAGGGCTGGGCGATATGACGATATTATCGTATATCGACGATGTCTTGTAATTATCGCGATGTCGATGTCAGCAGTCAGGTAACAGACAATTATCGACATTATCGGAAAAAAATTTCAAATGATAAACCTAGTAAGTAGCAAAAAATAGTTTCCATAGTCACCATACATGTCTTTTTGCATGCAAGAATGAAATAATCTAGTAGGAAGGTTGTG
>NW_015550226.1:374251-375220 GCF_001515605.1 Sinocyclocheilus anshuiensis
CGTGACGTAAGTAGACATTGATTGGCCAAACGCGTACGAAAACGGCGTGTAAACATACTGTAAACATTGTGTCAACTTATTTCGCAAGTATGGAGAACAGTGATAGATGGACGGACGCTGAAGTGCAGGCACTTGTAGCAAATGTAGCACAACAAAAACACAGCTCCGATCACAGCATCCTCCATCCTCCTGTTGTTAATGTTGTTCTTCTTTGTTTCTGTTGTTGAATGCCGGGCACAAATGACAATGCTGTCGACCGGCTTACGTCACTTCTTAGTACACACTGTCGGTGCGAATGCAACCCTTTAAATGGTACTGGGAAATAGTTCGCGCAAAATCGTCCCAGTACTTTAGTACTGTACATTTAGTTCTGGAACTAAAGCGGTGCGAAAGGCCCTATAGTCACCATACAGGTCTTTTTGCATGCAAGAATGAAATAATTTTGTAGGAGGGTTGGGAATCGAAAAGCTATTCCAATTTCAGAAATCAGATATGATGCGTAAGGTCAGGAATCAAATTACTTGTTATAAAATTACATTTAGATTCTGCTTCTCGATTTCTGTATGCACATTTATTGTGATTTCAAGAGATTCAACTACAAGAAGACGAAATAAAACTCACTTCTGCAACCCCCCCGCAGCACAGCTAAATATGATTGATATTCAAACTACATTCATTAAGACATGAATTAATTATAGTATATGGAATTATATGTCTTTTTAAGGTATCATTTGGATTCTGTTTACTATCTGCATTTAGGGATGGGTACCAAAACCTGGTATTAAATGGGCCCCGGGGCTAAATTATGAAAGACTGGTGTATCGATAAGCTCTGCCGATAACGGTTCTGCTAACGGTACTGGCAAAATTAAGACAATAGACATACATTTATTATTGCTATATAGACCAACCCTCTACATTGCGAGTAAATCACTCGCATATGCGACTAAATCTTCACTCTGGGCAACTA
>NW_015550226.1:375595-383904 GCF_001515605.1 Sinocyclocheilus anshuiensis
TATATATATATAGTATAGTATTTCAGTCTGGCGAGTAAACAAAAAAATATACTAGCCAATGGCGATTCAATTGCCAAGGTGTCCGTAGAGGGTTGTAGACGTTATTTTGCAAATTCTATCTAATGCTGTTTTTATATGCATTAATATTAGGACATTTGTCTATGATGCATTTTTCCTATTCGCAATTTAGAAGAGATTGCACTCATGCAGAGGAGCTACAGAGCGCACAACATGAAAGCCCTGTTTAATTGTGATGACAGAGGAGAGAACCAATAGCGTAGCGGGGCACGCCCGCGTGTTGGGGGTCCCACGATAACCTCCCCGTGCTGGGTTGCGTCAAAAGATGATGATCATGTATTGACGATAGCCAGAGATATTGTCAAAAACATCAATTATTGGCAATATTAAGAGGATTTGGCATTTCCAATTAATGTAGGCCTGTTACATTCTTATTTTTATTAGGCCTATTATTATTAAGTTGCTTTTATTAATCAATTAATATCACAATTAATTTGCCACGCAATAATTTTATAGCGCATTACCGCATAACTGACGAGCTGCAAGGACAAAAGATTAGGCTATTTACTCCTCAATGAAAATGTTTTTAAAAAGGTCTTTTAAAACCGGTCTATTTATACAATGAGTTATAGGCCTATAATTGAAAATTATTAACACTAGTCACCAATGAAAATGAAGAGCAGCTTCTCAATAAGCAAAGGTACGTCCAAACAACATCATTCTCAGCACCCAAAGCCAAGAGGTCCGCAAAAGAATTTGCCATAGGGTACAACAGGGCTAAAGGCGCCCCGGGGTAAAAGGCACCTTTGATATTATTTTCATCTAAACCACTAGATGGCACAAAAACATGGCGTAGCACTTCCGCTTTTCAAGATGCACGTGCATTTTTGTCCGATCCTTGACGCGATCGCGTGCAGCAGTGCAAAGTTGACTCTGTGCTTACTTTATATTTATAAAGTTATATTTATAAATTTATAAAGGTATATTTATAAATATTTGATGTTTTTTTTAAATGTTGTAGATTTGAGTAGCAAATGAGAATCGCTAAAATTAATGCATATGTTTTGAGACAAAGGTCTTCGTTATGATTTTCAGTTTTGTTTAAGATAATTAAAGCAACAGTTTTTAAATAACGAAAGAATATGTAAAACTATGGTATTTGGGGTAAAAAGCACCCCTGCTGTTGAGGCTAAAGGCGCACAGTAATTAACATGATAATAGGGTTATACTTTGTAGGTTGTAGGGTGGGTTGTACCAACAAGGATTAAGCTTTAATCTAGATTAAATCAAGGTTTATCTAATAATTCCGTTGCACCAAACTTTAAACCTTGTTTAAAAATAAGCAGGATTACATTTAAACCATCATCTTGATCCTGGATTTAATTTATATTTAAGATAGATTAACTTTAATCATGTTGCTCCATAACTTTAAACTCAGATTTAAATCTCAATTAGGGATTAATTTTAAATTTACAGGTGAGGAGGTTTAAATTAAATAAAGTGCACCTACAGTTACAATTATGTGGCTGATTAAACAAAGAAAACAATAGAGGGTGTGTTGTGAGGTCTCAGGTGTTTATTACAAATAAAAAGGAAGATTTAAGCGCATTGAGCCAGCAGATTGTGAGGGTCTTGGCAGTCTGCTATCGAGTCCGGGATGTGAATCCATCACTCATCTCGGTGCATCTCGGCGTACGACAAAGAAAACAGAAATATACTGTATAGCATTTAACGGCAGCGGTGATGATGACGTGAGCGCCAATGATCGTGGCCACGCCTCTCGTTTCTCACGCCCGCCTGGATGCTTGGCGGCGATCAAACGGACAGGGCGGCGCTGTCATAAAACATACTCCATTAATTGATACTATAAATATATTTCCAGGATTATGAAATCCGTATGCACTGCCAGAAATGTATTCATTGCTTGCTTGATCAGCCGTTTGAATAACGATAGCAGTTTATTAAGACGGCAGATATTTTACAAGTTTATTTCCTTTTTTGACACGAGCAACTTTTTATGTCAGAAAGAGAGTTTGGTAGTAAGCAAAGAAAAATTAGGAATATTAGCATTGTTCCTGTTTAATTGCAATGGCGAAATCCATCATGGCGGAGAAAATTAATCGTAGATGGAGGTTTTAATCGCAGGTTAAAGTTCTAATCCCTGATTTGTTAATCTGTGTTTAAAATTAAGTGGTGCAACACAACTCGATTTAAAATAAAACCCAGATCAACAAATCCTTGATTAGCTCTAAACTTTACTTAAATTAATCCTTGTTGGTGCAACCCACCCTTAGTCTATTATCTAATTAATGATAATTAAGAGATGGCTGACTTTTCCATTTGTTGACATGGCATGGTTAGATTCAAATGGTAAATATCATATATTATGTTGGGTGTCCATATTAGAGACATGTTTAGAATGAAACCATCATATTTAAAAACATGATATTAATCATATCATATAAAAATTTATAAAGTTCTTACTATCAACAAATCCTTGATTAGCTCTAAACTTTACTTAAATTAATCCTTGTTGGTGCAACCCACCCTTAGTCTATTATCTAATTAATGATAATTAAGAGATGGCTGACTTTTCCATTTGTTGACATGGCATGGTTAGATTCAAATGGTAAATATCATATATTATGTTGGGTGTCCATATTAGAGACATGTTTAGAATGAAACCATCATATTTAAAAACATGATATTAATCATATCATAATAAAATATAATTTGTTCTTACTACTGTAAATATATATTCAATTATTATTGAATCTCCTTCAATACTTTCAGAATCTTTACTTATTAAAATGATTTTGTTTCTGTATTTTAAAAATATATTTTTTATATAACATTTTAATGACAGTATATTTATTGAACAAAAATTAATTTGTATTTTTCAAAATAAGCAGAAAATAGTACAAACTTTGCTAAAGTGATTGTTTTTAACAACAACATTATTAAAAACACATTATTTTAGCTGAAGTATTTGTATCAATACCATGTGCCTTTTACCCCATGCTGGTGAGCCTTTTACCCGTGTGTGGGGTAAAAGGCCTCTCTTGCCACCTCATACCTTTATAAGATTTTTAAACAAAATAAACAACTTGAATGATTTATTTTCACACAAAATATGTTGCTCCATTAATGTTCAATACAACGTATATATTTTTTCTGCAATTTATACATTTTAGGCGCAGTGAATAGCACATTTTTTCTTAAGGTGGGCCTTTAGCCCTGTTGTACCCTACCGTATTTTCCGGACTACAAGTCGTGTTTTTTTAATCTTCTGAGACGTGCTGAATTTTTCCAAAATGACTTATATAATGCATTTAATGTCAAAAAGCCTAAGCAAAATGTAAACACTTAAAAGCAGGCACTTAAGGTTTTAATAAATATACAGTCAGGTCCATATATATTTGGTTTGGACACTGACAGTATTTATAATTTTGTCTCTGTATATGCCACCAGAACAGAATTAAAAAATAAAACAATCAAAATTAAATTGAAGCGCAGATTTCAAGCTTTAATTCAAGAGGTTGAACAAAAAATATAACATAAAATGTTTAGGAATTACAACCATTTTTATGCACAGTCCCCCATTTTCAGGGGCTCAAATGTAATTGGACAAATAAATATAATCATAAATAAAATGTTAATTTTTAATATTTTGTTGAGAATCCTTTGCAGGCAATGACTGCCTTAAGTCTGGGACTCATGGACATCACCAGAGACTGAGTTTCCTCCTTTGTGATGCTTTGCCAGGCCTTTACTGCAGCTGACTTCAGTTGTTGTTTGTAGGTCTTTCTGCCTTTAGTTTTGTCTTCAGCAAGTGAAATGCATGGTCAATCGGGTTGAGATTAGGAGATTGACTTGGCCATTGCAGAATATTCCACTTTTTACCTTCTAAAACTCCTGGGTTGCTTTTGCAGTATGTTTTGGGCCATCGTCCATTTGTACTATGAAGTGCCACCTAATCAACTTTGCTGCATTTGGCTTAATCTGGGCAGAGAGTATATCCCTATACACTTCAGAATTCTTCCGGCTGCTTCTGCCTTCTGTCACATCATCCATAAACACCAGTAACCCATTGCCACTGGAAGCCATGCATGCTCATGCCATCACACTGCTCCACCATGTTTCACAGATGATGTATGCTTTGGATCATGAGCTGTTCCAAGCCTCCTCCATACTTTTTTCTTCCCGTCTTTCTGGTACAGGTTGATCTTAATTTCAGCCATCCAAAGAATGTTTTGCAGAAGTGGTCTGACTTTTTTAGATGTTTTTTTGGCAAAGTCTAATCTGGCCATGTTTGCACCTTGTGGTGAACCCTCTGCATTTGTTCTCGTGAAGTCTTCTCTTGATTGTAGACTTTGACAGTGACACCTACCTCCTGGAGAGTGTTCTTCACTTGGCTGGATGTTGTGAAAGGGTTTTCTTTACCATGGAGAGGATCCTCCAATCATCCACCACTGTTGTCCTCCGTGGATGTCCATGCCTTTTTATGTTGCTGAGCTCACCAGTGCGTTCTTTTTTCTCAGAATGTACCAAACTGTTGATTTGGCCACTCCAAATGATCCTGCTATCTCTCTGATGGATTTATTTTGTTTTAGAAGCCTAACAATTGTCTGTTTCACTTGCATGGAGAGCTACTTTGACTGCATGATATGGGTTCACAGCAACAGCTTCCAAATGCAAATGGCACACTTAGAATCAACTCCAGACCTATTACCTGCTTAGTTGATGTAGAAATAACGAAAGAATAGCCCACCTATTCATCTGTCCATGAAATGGCTTTTTGAGTCAACTGTCCAGTAGTGATGGGCGATATGGGCTTAAAAATATATCATGGTTATTTCTGGTATTTATTGCGATAACGATATCAATGACGATAATTCAGGGAATCCAGTTATTTAGAGAAAAGTATTTCCTATTTTTACCCAAAATAGGGTGTTGTGAGCATTACTGAGTACGCACATACTGGAAGCCAGAGGTCACCCTTGCACAGAAACATATGCATAGCAGAAGTATTAGCACTGACGACAGTCCAGGAAATCCCTAAAAGGCATCCAGTTATCGCTGTAGCTGAATAAAACACAGATAGAGAAATTTTAACTGATGAAACTTGAAGACAATAAACATACAATTGCACAAAATATATGGTTTATCTGTGTTCTTCAAGCTATATCTTGGGTATTTTTTATAATGCAATGTTAATTGACGTGGCCTCTATCATTGTATATAATACTATCATTCTGTAATATGAAACCATGTCTGGTCACAAAAATAAGTTGTTTCAAACACTCGACTATGGTATTAAGTTAATTTGGAGAAAAAGCATAAATGATCAAAAAGCACAAAAGTCAATAAATGACATCTTTGTTGGACAACAGGTTTCTAAACAGGTTCATACACATGCAAAATTGTATTGCACACGTGCTACTGTAGTACATTTATTCAGACCTAACCAAACCAGTTCTTACCTAATTTTTATCAAACATTTTCTAATTCTTATCGTGGGGAGAATTTTTACCAATATCGCCCATCCCTACTGTTCAATTTAGGGGTGTTCGATATGATGATTTTTGATCGTGGACGATAAAAATGTCTCCACGATCTGCTTTTAAAGAAATATCGTAGTATCGTGCTACAGCGCACATGCTATCTGTTGCAGTTCTAGCGCATCCATCTCAATATACTGTACAATGCGACATACATTCACATCAGTGTTAACTCAGCGGTAGAGTTACTTTCACGGGACACTGCACCTATTCGCAGTCACAAAAGTACATTATTTGCATGTGCTTTAAAGTTTTTAAGTTACTGGTTAAATGTTTCATTCGCGTGCTGTTCTGACGAGCGCTTTTTCTAAGTGCGTACACCCGAAGCGCGCGCACTAAAACCTGTCAAACAGCGCCTGATTACTGAATCTTTTGTGCTAATACTGTCAAAACACACAAGGTTTACATATAGATTTAGTTGGTTTATGTCTAAAATGAAAGTAAACAGTTGAGAGAAAAATGAATAGATGCCTGTATATTATATGCGTGCAGGTCTTAAAGGGACAGTATTAAAAATGCTGCCGCTCAGGACCGTGCACAGACCTTTTGAGGGGCATGTGCTGAAACTGAAAAAGCCCCCAGACCCATTCCCATTTGTATTTTTTTTTTTTGGTCACATCTTAATGACAAATTAAATAACGCAAAATAATAGTCTCAAAAGCTTTAGATTTATTCACTATTAATAGTCATAATAATAATACAGTTTGAAGAAAAATATTTTTTAGCTATTCTGTTTGGTTTTATAAGCTAATTTGTATTATTTGGTTAACATTTTTTTGTATGTCATTGAGAAAAGGGGAAGGTAAAGCAATGAGTCAAGCATTTTTGCCAAACTATTTTGAAATATAATTTAAATAATTATGTCCAACACAATTTCAGTCAAAATAGGAGATTATAAGAAACTATAGCCATACCGTCACTAGGCCTATAGCATATCCAACATGTATCCGCATACCTGGCAAAAACTTGATACTGTGGAGGACCAGGGATGTTGGTCTCATGAGGGTCTAAAATAAGCCAGCAAGGAAAAATTTATAAAATATTGTGAAAATTACAGTTGCAGTGAAAAGTTTGAATTGTACTCTCCCCTCCCCAGCATATCCTTCACTTATGAAGACTAGCCATTCTTTGTGAAAACAGGCATGATCATAAAACAACAAAACAAATTGGCTGTTAAGGTTACAAACGATCCTACTAAACAGGCCTCCATGATTTGCCCCTTTTTGGAAGTCTAACAAGTCACCCATTTGACCCATGGGGCTTGTTGAACAAACTAGATAATACACAGAAACTATAAGAAAATGATAATCGCAGGATGAGTTTTTTTTCACTGTAGCCTGCACAAATGTTATTAATAACTTTAATAATGGGTGTTCACATTATTTTGTCCAACCCTCATATATATAATGCATAGTGTTGTCAAAAGTACCAGTACTTCGGTACCAAGTGGATCCTTAAATTATAAAAATGTGACAAAACCAGACTTTCTGTATTACCAGTAGAACGATGTACTAGGGCTGCACGATATATCGTTTCAACATCGATATCGCGATGTGCACATCTGCGATAGTCACATTGCAGGATGTGCGATGTTTAGTATAGGTTACTGATCGTTATATTTATACTGATTGTTTTCTTTGCTCACACACAGACAGGTGTCTAGTTTTGGAAAGAAGGAGAAAGCGGCGCAACTGGCGTTTTCCCACGTGCTTTTAGGCGCGACATGTGAACGGCCCCAAAGTCTGTCTACACTGGACGCGACCGTTGCATATCATTTGAACTTTGTGTCAGTACGTCATAAACATGATCCTTCAGAAATCATCACATTGTTTAGGCCCCGCCCATGGCCTTTGACTTACAGCCCTGCATTGCCATAGTTCTTCCCTCACTGAGTTGTGTTTGGTTGTATGCTGTCCTCTATTTTCTCCATGCTCAAGCAGTTGTAACCAGGGCTTTTACACCCTAATCCATCAGTTTACTGTCGGGGATTTGTAGTGCCGCGCCGCGCCGCTCCGCATCCAGTGTAGACATCATCACTGATAATGAGTTCATTGAATTTTGTCGCGTCGCGCCGCGCCGCTCGCGTCCAGTGTAGACACTGTGAGAGCCATGCAGATGCTCGTGAACACTGAATTCTGTTCACTTCTGCATCTATTTGTGCCTGAAATACTGTGTTCTGCAAGTGTCCTTGTAAACACAGTTGCTTATGGCTTAGGTGAAGGGAAACAATTGAGAAAGGAAATGGATGTGTGTAACAGTAGCCTATATTGGTTTACAGCAGTTTAATGTTCCTGAGGCTTTCTGTGTTATGAATGTTAATTAAACAACAAAACACAAAGAAAAATCACTTTTGTAGCTTTAACACGGATTTATTAGATTTAATTTATACAGTGAAGACTATGCAGTGCTATTTTACATTTGATTATTCAATTTCTGTACCTGAATACTGTTAGACTTACCTGAAAAATATAAAGCACTGCTTATTTCATTTGTATCTTTGTTCTGTTATATTTATCTATGCTTGTAATTTGTTTATTTCCTATGCTGATTTACTCGCCTACAAAATCACCCCAATCAATATATTTTTTTCCAAATAAACTATTCAAGCCATGTGGTGATTTTTTTTTCATATCGCAATATATATGTCACGGGGTTGCTACTGTGAGGAGCACAGAACGAGGAGACCAGGAGTACAAACCAAGGAATTTATTTTAATCGCGCGGAATCAAA
>NW_015550226.1:384641-385343 GCF_001515605.1 Sinocyclocheilus anshuiensis
TCTTCGCTCACACACAGACACGGTGTCTACACCGAACGCGACAGCTGTACAGAGATACTCATTTTAAATGCATTTAGTAGCAGAGCTACAGCACTGTGCTGGAAATCCATTTATCCTTTGTTGAAACTTCCGCGTTGTCGTGGAGAGCACAGGTCACGGTTGCTTAGCAACGGCAGACGCCACGAAAGCGCAAGCTCCCGAGCGCTTAGGGAAGAAGGAGAGAGCGGCGCGGCTGGCGTTTTCCATGCGTTTTTAGGTGCGACATGTGTACGGCCCCAAAGTCTGTCTACACTGGACGCGACCGTTGCATATCATTTGAACTTTGTGTCAGTACGTGTGTCACATGATCCTTCAGAAATCATCACATTGTTTAGGCCCCGCCCATGGCCTTTGACTGACAGCCCTGCATTGCCATAGTTCTTCCCTCAGTGAGTTGTGTTTGGTTGTATGCTGTCCTCTATTTTCTCCGCGCTCAAGCAGCTGTAACCAGGGCTTGACATTAACACCCGCCAACCAGCCAATTGCGGCTGGATTTCAGCAGTGGCGGATAACATGGTCACTCCCACTAGCCACTCTGGCGGGTTTCATTTTTATATAGCCTACAGTAGCTCGACATTAATGTTTGTGTGGGACAAGTGGATTTTTTGAAGGGGCAAGTGAAAGAGAATTTTACTTGCCCGACCGGACAACTAATCTGATTAA
>NW_015550226.1:385563-401756 GCF_001515605.1 Sinocyclocheilus anshuiensis
TATATTTATCTATGCTTGTAATTTGTTTATTTCCTATGCTGATTTACTCGCCTACAAAATCACCCCAATCATTATTTTTTCACCAAATAAACTATTCAAGTCATGTGGTGATTTTTTTGTTTTCATATCGCAATATATATCGCAGAAAAATAAAATATCGCAATGTGAGTTTTTTCCAATATCGTGCAGCCCTACTACCAGTGATTTTCTGGAATCTGTGCGTGTGTTCACACACATCCCGTAAAGACAAGTTACATTACGATGTGACGTGTAAAGGCTGATTTATACTTCTGTGTCGGATCTACGCCGTAGCCTTTACGCCGTAGGCTATGCGTCAGTTTCTGTGTGGGACAAGTGGATTTTTTGAAGGGGCAAGTGAAAGAGAATTTTACTTGCCCGACCGGACAACTAATCTGATTAAAACATCTAATTAGGGACGCACTGAAATTTCGGCGAGACTGATTCTGATTTTATTACATTCGGTGTAAACGGTAATAGATAAATAATGGATAATCAACAGTAACACCAGTTGAGGCTCGTGTATAGCGTGTCTGTGTGTGAGAGAATCTCGTGAAGAAATCAAAGCAAATAAAAGCAAATGCACACAGAAGAAGCATACTGCGGTAAAAATGTAACTTTTTATATTTCTAACATATAGCTTAATTAAACAACATGACATGACCAAGAGAGTTAAGTTTTCCCTGAAAACCATGATTGCGAATTTGACATTGATTTTATACAAGAGTTCAAACGAGTAGTTAATATACATTTTAGTACAATATTGTCAATGCTGACTGTTTTTGCTCAATTTGGTTAATGAAAATAGTTCCAAACAAAGATCACAGCAGGACAGTCGCGCATCTCTGAGCAAAACAGCAGTTTCGTTACTGAATGATTCAGCGTTTTTGAATTACTCATTTGAGTCAATTAATTAGTGGTCCATTCATAAAGACAGGCACTTGCTTCATTCTTGAATTATTAATAAAATATAATAATTTGATATGGAAGATGACGCATGCATTTAATACAGTTAGGGAAAAAATGCTCTTTAAATATGACCTGGAAATCAATTTAAAATAAATTTTAGTATGCAGTAACTTAAGTCATATGAAACATAATTTCCCAACAACAAAATTGTGGCCAGTGAAAATGCTGAGTAGCTAATACATTTGGAAAACCACTAGCCACAGTGGCTGGTGAGCAAAAAAGTTAATGACAAGCCCTGGCTGTAATGTCAACAATGTCTTAGCAACCCTGGTACTCTGTGTTTGGACGTAAGACTGAACATGTAAGTCTTCATTTTCTCTCAACATTTGAGCCACTGAGGGTGCAGTGGATTACTTTTATTTTTCAAGGTAATGCACATCAAAATCTACCTAAATACGTTTATGTCTGCACAAGTCATTTCACTCCAGACTGCTTTGTGAATGTCAGGTTGTCATAGTGCTTAGCTAACGTTTTAACCGTATTTTTGTGCATACGTTATGGAAGTATTTTAATTAATCAGCGCAGAGCTGATGAGATTAGTTTGCCCCACGCTGTCCATTCGGTAGTGCGGTCATGTGGCTCGGTCCATTGAGCCACGCCAATATCAGGTCAGTGCGGTGTGAGCTCTGTAACATCATGTTTCGTCCCACTTTCATGGTTTTTGGCTTCCCACACCGGTTCTCTCGCTCTCAGTAATGTTACTTCTACCGACTCTTCATTGCTGTAGGTATGCAAAGCATAGATGTACACTACACCCTCTTCTGAAGACAGGGCGGGAACATGCAGCTTATTTGCATTTAAAGTGATACACACCAAAACAGCTCTTTTTTTTAGACACGTCCCAAAAATGACATTTTCCAGATTATATAATAAATGATCTGTGGTGTATTTTGAGCTGAAACTTCACAGACACATTCTGGGGACACCCAAGACCAATATTACATTTTGTAAAAAGGGACATAATAGGTGCCCTTTAAAGTGGTTCCAAACATTTTTATATTTGAACAATTCTGAGAGGAAAAATGTATCATGTGCACATGTCATGGGCTTCAGTAACATGACCTTGAATAGGGTCCTTCAACTAATTAAAGTTGTCTGTGGCCGATTTATGAAATTGGGTCAATTAGCCGATTTAAAATCAGGATATGGTGTCACACCAGAGGACATGGATTTCAGTGACAAAATTTATCAACTTCCTATGCTTTTAGAAATATATGGATGAAAAAGATGATTACCATTTACTAAAATAAACACCTCTAAAATTATGCCTGAGGTTTGTTAACATTTTTATGTTTTTTTTTTTTTTTTTTGTAATTTATTGAACCATGCTTGAGACAGTCACACCATAGGACAATTTTGAGATTTGTCTAAAAAAAATTTTTTCAAATAACACGTCAGCTTTTATAACAGGTCCATGTAGGACAAAGAAATGTTTAACCATTTACCGCATTTTAAATAATGAAAATACTAATTATATTCATTTTTATCTTGTGTGACAGTGAAAATGCATGTCACGTCAACAACCCAAATCCAATAGGCTTCATGTTTTAAAAGCAAATTGTTTATATCGCCCCCTCTATGAGGTAATTTAACTCAATGTTTCCCAACCGGGGTGCCGCGGCACCCTGGGGTGCCGTCTGTCGCTACTGCACCAAAGTTGCCCCACTGTAAAATGAAAAAAAAAAAACACTGAGTGAGCAAAAATTTGCGAGGTAGCTAGTTATAATGGTAATTAAATAATGTTTACATATGTATAAAAGCCTACATTAAAATCTGTCATATAAATTGGTCTGCACCGAATATCTATACTTTTCAAATTATCACATCGAAGTTAGAAATTCAAATATTGCGACAAAATTAATTTTGTAGGGTGCCACAAGTTTGTTAAAATTTCCAAAGGGTGCCGCGACTAAAAAAAGGTTGGGAAACACTGATTTAACTGCTTCAGTGCCAGTATATTGCAGTGTGTAAACTGAATGTTTAAATTTAACAAAATGTTGTGCTACTGGACTTTTAGGGTCATGAAACCGATCTCCGGGTCTGGCGGTAGCACTTTTAGCTGTAGCTTAGCATAGATCATTGAATCTGATTAGACTCTCATTCCGGCGTAATAACAAGGAACTTTGCTGCCGTACCATGGGTGCAGCAGGCACAATGATATTACGCAGCGCCTGAAAATAGGCTTATTGGAAGTTGCCTAGCTGGGGCTATTTCAGGCGCTGCGTAATATCATTGCGCCTGCAATGGGTGCTGGTACGGCAGCAAAGTTCCTTGATTATTACGCCGGAATGAGAATATAGTTAGTTCCTAGCCATATCGGCCTAGAAAATCGCAACTTTTCATTTTCCGTCAGTCTTAGTACACGATGTAACTACAGAAGAGTCAAGTTTTAAATAGGAAAAATATAGAAACTGTTTTGGTCATTTTTGAGCGAGATGCTAAAGGTCTAATCAGATTCAATGATCTATGCAAAGCTACAGCTAAAAGTGCTACCGCCAGACCCGGAGATCGGCTGAATGGATTCGAAAACGGTTAAACTCAACTGTTTAACTCTAGGAGAGTTGGAAAATGAGCCTATTTTCAAAAATAGTGGAGTGTTCCTTTAAAATACATGGCACATTAAAAACGTGACAGTGTGTCAAGCCAGTATTGGTGAAAATAGTGTGCACACTTATTATGATTACAGTAATCTGAAGGCAGTGCAAAAAGACAAAAAAGTTAATTTTTTGATTGAGTCTTCAACAAGAAGTACAGAATCAGATTCAAGAACCACTGAACACTAAAGCCTGTCATTTTCTTAAGAAAGAAAAAAAAATACTGTAGAACTTTGAGATTTTTTCTAAAATAGCATTAAGGAACATCATTAAAAAATTTACTTAAGAAATTTCTTATTAACTTATTTCTTTAAAAGTTTTTCATGGCACCCTAGGTGTCTAAGATTGAGATTGGTCTGTAACAATTGGTATTGTTGTATCCATACCTTTCCCCCATTTATTTGAACTTGTACACTATGTAAATATAATTTATCATTATCATTTATTTTCACAGCGTTCTTTTCACAGAAAGGTCTTCTATTGATCCTTTAAATGAAGTTCAGTTAATATTCCTTGTGAACCAGCAGCAACATGGACAATCCAAAACGGAAATTAAGATCTGGAAAGGAGATTTCAAAGGACCAGGGTCAACCTAAGAAAAAGGCCAATGATACTGGCACAGAAGATGTTTCATCTGCACCTAAAAGTGTTAAAGCATCTGACAATTCAGGATGTATAAATATTGTAGAAGTAAGTGAACATGCTGGGACCGCTACGGTGGAGGACCTGTCCAGAACCATACAGTCTAATGAACATGGCTCTCCAGAAACAACTGATGCTTTGGTTTGTTCATTTTGCAATTTTGTTGCAAAAACTCAAACTGCACTGAAAATTCACTCAACAAGGAAACACTCTCATAAAGGAGGCTTACAAAATGACACAGTCTCTGACACAGTTATTGCACCGGGGTTAATTCCATTGCAGAACACACCACAATTACAAGAAAGTGAAAACCGAATACATCTTTCAGAGTTGCAACTGGACAGTACTTCCGTGTCTCTGTCAGAGGAAGACAAACAATCAGATACCCACATGGTTCAAACAGAGAGTGAACATACACATCAGCTCATTGTAGATGAGGTTGTAATATCGGAGAAGGTTGTTGATACTTCTGAGGATGGAAGAACCAGTCCCACTCAGATGTTGCTGGAAATAGTTGAGCCCACTTTATGTGGATGTCAGGATGGTGAAGACACAAATGAGACCTGCAAAGATGGTCATGATATGCAAGCAGGCTGCAGATTTCATTTGGAAAGTAAAGTGAAAAGCAATAAAACTGATGGCATTATTGGACATGCCGAGAATCATAAAAGTCAAAGGCATTCAAAGCCTAATACTCTACATACATTTTCCTGTTGTGTACATAAAGTCATAGATGGACACAGTCCAGACACGCATATTAAGAGGCAAGATAATAAAAAACAAAATGTCTACAATGTCTGTAGCTATTCTTGTGTTACAAAGTGTGATCATGAGAAGCAGTGCATGAGCAATATGCACAACCGAAAGATGTTGGAGAATCGGGATTCATTAAAGACAGAGATGACACCTCAAGAATTAGTTTTCCCACCATTGATACATCCGAGTGAAGACAAGGCTCAACATCAATGTGACAGGTGCACCTTCACAGCCAACAACTCTGTAATGTTAGCACAGCACATTAAAATGCATCATCCAGTGGAGCACCGTTTCCACTGCAGTGCCTGCCATTACTACACTACCACCAAAGAGGCCATGGCGGTTCATCTGTCAGAAGAACTCCACCAACAGGTAGCCAAAGAGAAAAACATTAGCCCTTTATTTAAAGACTGTGTTGAAAAAATCATTGTGATTCTTTCAGATCAAAGGGAGGACAAAGACATGAATGAGAGTGACACTCGTGAGCAGTGCTCTAAAGAAGCTGGAGAGGTTCAGGAAACAGAAAATGTCCTACCAGAGCCAGCCGAAGCAGTAAGGAAAAGTTCTCTTCACAAACGAAAGCGAGGCAGACCGAAGACATCTAATGTGACTGTTTGTAGTCATTGTGGGCTTGTTGCTTCCAATGCCACCAACCTCCGTGTCCATATACGACGCAGGCACAGTCGGTTGTACAGCTTTGTTTGTAAGCTGTGCAACTATTACTGTGTAACCAAGGGTGACATGGACCGCCACTGTGAAACTAAGAAACACATCAATAGAATGCAAGCAGCCGGAAGTGAAAGCAGTGGGGTAGTTCTGCTAGATGCTGAGCAGCCAAGTCAAGCAAAGATAAATGAGGCAGAAATGGGTGACAAAGTATCAATGATTGAGACACCTATTGATGAAGGGGATACAAATAACTCAAGTGTACCATGTAAGAAAAGCAAGTATGACCTGAGTAATATCTGCACTCAGTGTGACTTTGTTGCCCACTCAACTCCGTCTCTAGCTCTCCATGTGCGACGCAAACACACAAAAGACTTTGAGTTTGTTTGTTTAGCATGCAGCTACTACACCGTAACCCGTAGGGAGATGTTTAGACACATGGCAACAGAAAAACACAAGCAGAAAAGTGAGTGTTACCTGAAAAAACAGAACCAAAGCTTTAAAAATGTTCGGGCAACTGTGACCATAAAGTCCACCGTTGAAGACCCAGAGACAATAACAGGATCAGAAGTGTTCCATAACAGTTCTATTTTGACATCATCAAGCACCACAACTAAAGATGAAGATAATTCCACAAAGATCGGTGAAGAGAATTGTGCAAATGAAGATGGAGCAATACAACCTGCTGAAAAGAGTACTTCTGAAGCCAATGAAGAATCCTCAACTAATCCAGCTGAATCAAATGTGTCTGACATGGTCCAGTCAATGACGATGGTGAAAGGTGCAATGCTGGAGGATATGAATGAGGAAAATTTGTTTGAAGATGAAATTACTGATATGGGAGATGACAGTCCCTCTAGTGAGAAACACCTTAGCGCGATACAGTTTGATGCATGCATCTATCCCTTAAAAACATTAGCAGAGCACAAGCAGGCATCACATGACGAAGAACAAACGATAGGTGCATTAAACCAGCAGAGCATCAAAAAGCCTAAAACACTGGTTGGACCTGAGACAAAGACTACCAAACCAATTCCACGTATCCGTTGTGAGGACTGTGGTTTTTTGGCAGATGGCTTAAGTGGACTACATGTTCACATCTCCATGAAGCATCCATCAAAGGAGAAACATTTCCATTGCTTGCTGTGTGGAAAGTCCTTCTACACAGAGAGTAACCTACAGCAGCACTTAAGCAGTGCAGCACATATGCGCAATGAGCATGAAAGCACTGAAGATCTCCCAGAAGGTGGTGCCAGCTTTAAATGTGTCCGATGCAGTGAGCCCTGCCAAACTGAGCAGGAACTGTTTGTGCATATCAAAGAGAAACATGAGGAACTGCTGAGAGAAGTGAACAAATATGTGCTGGAGGACACAGAGCAGATCAACCGAGAGCGGCAGGAAAACCAGGGCAATGTGTGCAAGTACTGCGGCAAAGTATGCAAGAGCAGCAACTCCATGGCTTTCCTGGCTCACATTCGCACACACACAGGTATGTCCTCCTATCTTTACCATTGCATATTTGCATAAAACCTCTTTAGAATTACAGTTTAGAATGTTCTGTTTGTCAACCTTTAACTGTCAAAATATTTACTAGCAGCATATTACATTTAATTACTTTTTGTAATTATTTGCTTGGTAAACTCTTAGGCCATGTACACACTTGAAGCTAAATGTGAATAAATGCGTTTTTACTGTTCTGTGTGATTAATCCTGATTTGTACACACAGTTACAAGTGAAAAGTGCATTTTACAATTCACCAAGCTGAACTGATTTTATCAGCATAGTCTGTACTGAACTGATCCGAGGTTGCTCCCATCAGCCCTGTGGTCTAATGCTAACACAAACATTATTGTCCAGAGAGAGCATACTGTTTAATAGCATCAACATAAAGAGGATAGAGTTATTCTTGTATTCTTTACACGCACTGAGTGATACTTTATGGAATTCACTCCTGTGTACACATTGTTGTCACTGTGTGAAAATGTGCATTTAGAAGATTATAGAAGAAATTTGCAGTTGGTCACTTGTTCATGCATTTAATATTTTTTAATGACACAAAGTGCACTATATAGCAGATAGTGAAGGATTCAATGTAAATGTGCTTTCCATTTAGCCCAATGTAGTGTGGTTTTGCATCAGTGTCACATGAACCTCTGCAGGACATTTATAGTGTGGTCCAAAGACAGGATAACACAGAATGGATGATATGTACAGTGTCTTGCAAAAGTATTTTTTTTCTTTCACATTTTGTTATGTTGCTGCCTTATGTTAAACTGCTTTAAAGTACTTTTTCACATCAATCTACACTCCATACACCATAATGACAAAGTGAAAAACAGGTTTTTAACATATTTGCAAATTTATTTAAAATAAAAAAACTTAAGTATTCATACCCACGGCTGAAATTTAGCTCAGGAGCATTGACATTGCATGTAGATGTTACTATACTTCGAGTGAAGTTAACCTGTGGCAAATTCAATTGAATGAGTATGATTTGGAATGGCACACACGCCTTAATAAAAGGTCTAACAGCTGAAAATGCATATCAGAGCAAAAACCAAGCCCTGAGGTAAAAAAAAAAAAAAAAACTACCCGTAGAGCTCAGAAACAGGATTGCTTCAAGCCACACATCTGGGGAAGAGTTCAGAAAAAAATTCTGCTGCGTTGAAGGTTCACAGAAGCATGTAGTTTCTTGTTACCCTTAATGGAAGTAGTTTGAAACAACCAGGACACTTCCTAGAGCTGGCCTCCTGGCCAAACTGAGCAATTAATGGAGAAGGGCTTTGGCTAGAGTAGTGACCAAGAACCTGATGGTCACTCTAGTTATGCTTCATGACCATATGTGGAGAAACCTACAGAAGGACAAACATCATTCCAACACTCCACCGATCTGGGCGTTGTGGCAAGACTCAATCCTCTCCTCAGTGAAGACACATGAAAACACTTGAAATTTGCGAAAAACACCTAAAGGACCCTCAGACTGTGAGAAACAAGATTCTCTGGTCTGATGAATCTCTATTGCAAGCATCATGTTTGGAGGAAACCAGGCACTGCTCATCACCTACAGAGTACTATCCCAAATGTAAAGCCTCATGCTGTGGGGCTGTTTTTCAGCGGCAGGGACTGAGGTACTCATCAGAGTAGAAGAAAAGCTTAATGCACCAAAATATTGAGATAACCTTAATGAAAACCCAGTCCAGAGCATTTAGAACCTCAGACTGGGCAGAAGGTTCACCTTCCAACAGATCAGTGACCCTAAGCACACAGCAAGTGTGGCTTATAGACAACTCTGTGAATGTCCTTGAGTGGCCCAACCACAGCCTGGGCTTGAACGCAATCAAATATTTCTGGAGAAACCTGAAAATATCTGTCAGCCCCCATCCAACCTGACAAAGCCTGAGAGGTGAAGAGGTGAGGAGAAGAATGGAAGATAATTGCCAAATGCTGATGTGCAAAGCTTGCCGCATCATACCCAAAAAGACTTGAGGCTGTAAAGGTTCTTCAGCCAAGTACTGAATTCAGGGTATGAATATTTATGCAATGTACTTATTTTAGTTTTTTTTTTTAATAAATTTAAAGTTGTGACAATTCTGTTTTTGCTTTGTCATTATGGTGTATGGAGTGTAGATTGATGTGGAAAAAAGTAATTTAAAGCAGTTTAACATAAGGCAGCAACAAAACAAAACATGGGGGTAAGAATACTTTTGCAAGGCACTGTATATACACATAATGTATTTTTACAGCACTGTGGAGGAGATCAATAATTATAATAATCAATAATTAAAAACTGTTAGACAGGCTGGGCATTAACAGCACTGAGAAGTAGAAGAAATAACACAGATGCCATTCACCACTATTAATTACAAGATTATTTCTAAATTTCAAGATGTCTCTAATTTAAAAGATAGTTTTGTTTCAAATTGATGAAGAATATTTATAGTGCCTTGAATGTCTCTGCAACTCAGGAAAAAAATAATAATTAGGGCTTCAATTAATGGAAGGCGTTTTCAGTGCTGAAAACTGTCTAGCTCTAGTCTGTTAAGAGCTCCAAACTTTTGCTGCAGACTAATAAAATAAATATCAAAATACATAAATTATTTACTGTTTTGTTTTTTTTTTATTAAAAAAACAGTCATTTTATTTGGTTCTAACCAGTAACCTTAAGCAGACCTCAGAACTCTGGAACCATAATGAAAAATGTTTCCCCAGAATGAAACATAAAGCATTGTAAAGCATTTAGTTTTTAATCTCTGATTTTATACATCAGATAAGAATAGCTTTACTAACCTTACTAAAGGTTTAAACATCATACTAGAAATGTTATAATTAAAAACCTGACGGGGCGTACCCCTGGGGCATTGTAAAGAGAACGTCTCAGGTTACTTATGTAACCATGGTTCCCTGAGTGGGGAACGAGAATATTCGCACCAGTAGTGACGTCATGGCTGTCGCCGGCCAACGAGTTGGTGTTTTTTCAATGTATGCTTCAGACACGGGTCACGACGAGGCGTTCCCCATAGCGACCCCTAGAGGACGCAGTTCGAAGTTCCCATGAAAGGGTACTGCAAAGGGTTTGATGAAAAGTTAATAAATTAACTGAATGTAAAATTTAAATAAATAAATAGAGCTGCACATTAAAAAATTTAAAATCAATATGGCTTAGTGCAATCTTCAAATTGCACTAAGGCTGCTTTTTAATTAAATAAGTATATAGACTGTTGTGTGGTATGTTTCAGAGTGAAGCACAGCACTGTGTTCACACTGTGTTCACACTGTGTTCAAACTACTTTTAGGAAGTTTATGTTCAAACATCAGTAAAACTCTCAAAAAGTTTTATGGCAGAATAATAATAATAATAATGATAATATATTACAGAAAAGATACAAGATTTCAGCTCCTTCAGTGCTTGGAGCCCTAATAATCTTCTACTAAAGAAGATAATGTGAACAAAAGTTACACCACCTTATTGTAAGTTTAATAGGTCTCAGTGTGCTTTTGGTGTCTAACCCCTATTGTTGCAAATTACTGTATATCTAAAATAAGAGTAATAATATTTGTGCCTAATTATTTATTAGTTATTTACTGATGTTATTTATTGATGATGTAGATATGTGTATTAATTATTCCCTCCTCACAAGTTTGCAGGTCTTTTCTTAAAGTGATACTGTATTTCACTTACAATTTACTTACAAATTCTGAAATGAAAATCATTTATTCACCCTCATGTCAATATGATAAAGAAAATTCAATGTCTTTTTATTGTTTTTTTCTCTAAAGGATCTAAACCGTTCATGTGCAAGATCTGTAACTTTGCTACCGCTCAACTCGGTGATGCCCGCAACCATGTTAAGAGACATCTAGGCATGAGAGAGTACAAGTGTCACATCTGTGGGTGAGTTCAAGAGAACATCTTTTTTTTTAATTACAATTGTAAACAGCTGAAAGTTTTACTTCAGTCATTCTTAATTTCAGTCTAGATCACCCCCCTCCCCCTGCATGTTTTGACCCCTCCCCCCCCTGCATGTTTTGTATTTCTCTCTGTAACACCTGATCAGATCATCAGCTTGTTAGAAAAGAGACTTCATGAACTAAACTGTGTTCTGACTGACACAGTCCCTACACAGGGTTTATACATTGTGTGCCTTTTTAGTTATGAAATTGAGCCAATTATGTGCTGAAACATATTTATATTGTTAAGAAGACATTTACAAAAAAAAAATTAGTACAACTTAGATGGTATATGGTGCTATGGGCAAATTTTGTTAAGCAATATCCTAAACCAGGGTTCCTCAAAAGGCTGCCCGTAGGCCACAACCGGCCCATGAGAGAAACATGTTTGGCCCGCACTAATTTCAAATAAGGTGGCATGAAAATTCTACACCGGACACGAGTGGCACGATGCGACAAAATACAATAAAACCCATTATAATCAGTGATGCTGTCTAATAGGCTACTGGATGTGGCGCAACATGACAACTGTCACGTCCGGTGTAGACACGATGTGACAGCGAAAACACGGCGAGTGTGAAGAAAAGAAAAGTGGACACGGAAAACAGACGATTCAAATGTGAATGGACTAAACTATTTTGAGTGAGTGAGTGACTGATACCATCTTTGTTATGGAACACACGTGTTGGTTCACATTGAGTTCACAATTTTAATGTACCACAAGTTTGCTTTAATTTATTTTCAAGATCTGAGGTAAAATATCTATTGTTGCTTCCAGTATGGCTGTAAAGGTCACGCAAAATAATATTCAAACTCACATTAGACACTTGTAACATTGAATAAAGCACAAAATCATTGCCTGAGATTATCACTGTCATAGTTTGTATGTTGTTTCAGCCGCGACGTCATAGAAAATAGAAACTGTTTTGAAAATAGAATCCCTTGTCGCTTGCCGTGTGTCGCTTATCGCGGGTAGTTAGGACAAAAACTAAATGGAAAGTAGGCTACCTTTTATTGCGTCGCGTCACATCTGGTTGGGACACGTTGTTACAGTTTGATCCTCCCAAAAAAATCTCAGTATAAAAATATTAATGCTGACAGATCTAATAGTTGAATTTGCAATTAGGGAAAGTGGAGAGAACTTCAGAGAAGAGATACAGGTGAGCAGGAACAGTTGACTTGATTGGCAGACATGGAGTTCTAGGTTTTTTGTTTGTTCATTTGTTTTTAATATTGAACAGGCAAAGTTCTTTAGTTTTCTGCATCTGAATACAAAATGTTCATAATTGTTTGAATAAAACAGACAACTGGGGGAAAAAATCTGAATATTTATCTTGTGACTTTTTAACAAAAATAAAAACAAAAACAGCAGCAACAACAATAATATTAAGAGCAAACGTTTTAGTTATAACATGGTCAGTGGCCCTTGGCTCAGTATTGTTGGCAAAATTTGGCCCTCGGTGAAAACTAATTGAGGAACTCTGGCCTAAACAATGCAAGGAAGTTTGACTTCAATTTCTGAAAATTCATAGATTACTTTAGACTCATACCTTTGTGTTGTTTGGTGCACTGTATTAATATTTGACACCTTTAAGATGTATGTTGTGCAACTTGGTGTTTACCTGTAAAATAAAAGGTATTGTCTTCCATTAGTGCACATTCATGCTGCCTGTGTAATGTAATGCATTGTGTTATTGTGTGGGGTTGGGAATCTTCTCTCTGAGTGGTGACTGACAGGAAGACAATGCAGAACAGTTTTTCTCAGGTGAATGTTTTTAATGGGTTAACATAAAGCATACAAACCTTCATCCATAGAAAACAAAAAAAGGTTATTTCACTTTGTTTGGCAGTTTGACTGAGGTTCTCCAACAAAAAAGTAAAAAAAAAAAAAAAAAAGGTTTTGGGATGGGAGCATAGTGCTATCTTTAGATTGTTGAAGGCTTCCTTTGCTTTCTCGGTCCATGTCACAATTGTGGAATATCTCAGTAGTTAGCTCTGTAAAAAAAATGTGACCAGGCTAGAGAAATTAATCACACATCTTCTATAGTAGGTAGCAAGGAAATATAATAGTAATTGTCTGAGGAAAGATTTTACTTCTCTTCTGTGGTGGGCCTAGGCCACTCTTGAATGGCTTGAATTTTAGCTTCCTGGGGTTTAGCTAGGCCTCCCCCAATGGTGTATCCAGATGTCTCACAATAGCCAATCTTGTTTTTTCCCATTTGCATTTAAATTTGCTGTCAACTCTGCTTCTCGAAGTAGGTCTTATACCCTCTGTACCAAGCCTAAAAGACTTTACCAGGCTGTAGGCTAGTACCTGGCCCACCAACCTCTGGAAGGTGATGGGGCCCCATGCAGGCCGATGGGTAGGTAAGTGTAATGATGTAGCCCCTCTGGAGTTGCAAAGGCCATCTTCTCTTTAGATTCTGGGACAGAGGTACCAGCCAATACCCTTTATTGAGATCCAGTGTTGTAATAAAGTTGGCTTTACTCAGTCGGGTAATGGACACCATTACAATGGGGCTAGACCAGGAGCTTTGGAACTCAACTATGCTCCAGTATTTTGCTCACCTCTTCTTTGATAGCCTTTTTCTGAGCCTCTGATATTCTGTAGGAGTGCTGTTTCACAGTTTTACCTGGGTTGTGAATTTCATGCTGGATCATCAAAGTGAACCCTTGAACAGTGCAGAAGACATCCTAGTTGTAATCCACTAGCTCCATCACCTCCTGTCTCTGCTCTCTTTCATTGTTTGCTTTCACCTCATCTCTTGGGGTTATTTGTATTGTCTAGGAGGAAAAAAACTCAACAATTCTTCTTTAGCATGCCACATCTCAAAAGGTACACATGGTAAATTTGACCTGGCTTTCTCTTTCCAAGATGTCTGACCTGGTAATTTACACACCTAACCTCTGTAATAAATCAGCCCCTGTACTGGGCTAGGTGTCCATATGGCTTGATTCCCTTCAGGCAATCTCATATATGTATTCTTCCACGGTAAGGTTTCACTCTCGGTGAACCTGTGTCTTCCCTTTGACAGACCATTCTGTCAGTGTCTGCTGGCAGTCGTTTTTCCCTACTCTCAGGTAGGACCTGCCTCAGAGTCCCATTCCATATGTAGTACTGCCCCAGGCCTGGGTCAGTCCATATCAGTGTCTCCACATGATACCTCCCTACGGGTAGGATGTGGTCTCCGTAGCGTTTTTCTCTGGAAGGCACGCTTCCCCATCGTTACTGCCAAGCTGTAAACAACAAACAGGAAAGGCGTGAAGTACCTTTCACGAAGGTCGAAATCCCTTCTCTTAAGAAAATATTTTCTGTGGTAGGAACTGCAGCATGGCTATCTCCAGCAGCGATATACTCACCTTTTTGGTCCCTGGCGCCAAGGTCAGTGAATTTGCGCTGGAGCATTGGGAAGTTTACGACCTTTACGTAGCATTTGTCTGGCACGGGGATGTTTGTAAACATCTGCAATGCCCACAGGGTTGTGACAGGGTTCAGGTTGTGGTGCTTTCCATGGACCCCCAATGTCGAATCACGACATAACTCGTAGTGACCAACAGATAGGGAACGTCTCGGTTACGTGCGTAAAACTCGTTCCCTGATGGAGGGAACGAAGACATTCTCAACCTTGAACCATCACTGGTTGCCAGGGAAACTTTCTCGGCTCCTCAGCTTAAAACCTGATGAGTGGATGCACATGTCGCCTATTTATACCCGTATGCACGGGAAGTGGATCAGGCATGCAAAATCCACTAGCCAAATTTCATTGGCGTTTTCTCTTAAAGTCAAGTAAACCCCTCATGTCGAGTTACGACATAACATTTCCATTCCCTCCATCAGGGAACGAGGGTTACGTACGTAACAGAGACATTTTTTACTCATAAAATTTTGCACTGGTAGATCATCCTTACAGAGTATAACCGGGATCACATTTACATTTAGTCATTTTGCAGACACTTTTATCCAAAGCGACTTTAGGGAATTAGGGAATACATAAAGCAATTCTTCAAACAGAGGCAAACAGACACAGGAAGTGCTTGTAATACCAAGTTTTAGGCATTGTTCAAATAAGTACAAGATAGAAAGGGAAGGAATAAATAAAGAGAAAGACGTTTTTTTAATTATTTTTTTTATTTAAGATGAAGTCAAGTAGCGTTCAAAGAGATGAGTTTTCAGCTGTCCTTTGAAAATTGTCAGGGATTCAGCATTCTGGATAGGGTTGGGAAGATCATTCCACCAGCCAGGAATGGTGAACGAGATTGTTCTGGAAGTGATTTTGAAGCTCTCTGTGATGGTACCACGAGGTGTCGCTCACTAGCGGATCTCAGACTTCTGGAGGGGATGTAGATTCGTAGTAGTGAGTGGAAGTAGGCAGGTGCTGAGCCTGTGGCTGTTCTATATGGAAGCATCAATGTCTTGAACTTGATGCGAGCCTCAACCGGTAGCCAGTGCAAGGAGATAAAGAGAGGTGTAACATGGGCTCTTTTGGGCTCGTTGAAGACCAGTCGTACCGCTGCATTCTGAATCATTTGTAGAGGTTTGATTGTGCTTGATGGAAGTCCAGCCAGAAGAGCATTGCAGTAGTCCAGCCTAGAAATGACAAGGGCCTGGATAAGAAGTTGTGCAGCATGCTCTGTTAGAAAGGGCCTGATCTTTCTGATGTTGTGCAATGCAAACCTGCAAGATCGAGCGGTCTTTGCAATGTGGTCTTTGAAGGTCAGCTGGTCATCAAAGGTTACACCAAGATTTCTGACCGAAGTTGATGGGGTAATTGTAGAAGAACCTAGCTGGATGGTGAAATCATGCTGTAGAGTTGGAGTGGCAGGGAAGACAACAAGCTCAGTCTTTGCCAGGTTGAGCTGTAGCTAATGTTCTTTCATCCATGCCGAGATGTCCGCCAGGCAGCCTGAGATCCGTGCAGCTACAGTTGGATCATCTGGTTGAAATGAGAGATAGAGCTGTGTGTCATCAGCATAGCAATGGTAGGAGAAGCCATGTGCATGTATGATGGGACCCAGTGATGTTGTGTATATGGAGAAGAGGAGGGGTCCAAGAACTGATCCCTGAGGAACCCCAGTGACAAGTTGATGTGCTTTGGAGC
>NW_015550226.1:401833-405495 GCF_001515605.1 Sinocyclocheilus anshuiensis
ATATAAGTGTAAAGTCTGTGACCAGGACTGTAATTTATATGCAAATGTCAAAAGCTAAAAGGGTCTCTTAAGCCATAAAACCCCAAAGATCATGCATGATTCTACGCAGACGCTACACCAGCAAAGTGGAATCCCTGTGATGCCCAGTGATGATAGGGTGGACAGGAGGATCTGATGATTCACTGTGTCAAAAGCAGCAGATAGATCCAGCAAAATAAGAACTGATGATTTGGAATCAGCTTTTGCAATCCGCAGGGCTTCCGTGACTGACAGTAGCGCAGTCTCAGTTGAATGGCCACTCCTGAAACCTGACTGGTTAGGATCCAGTTTGTTGTTCTGTGAAAGAAACAATGATATCTGGTTGAAAACAACTCTTTCGAGGGTTTTCGCTATGAATGGAAGGAGAGAGACAGGTCTGTAGCTATCTGTAAGTGAAGTGTTTAATGTAGGTTTTTTGAGCAGTGGGGTTATCCGAGCCTGCTTGAATGCAGTGGGGAAGGTGCCTGTGAGGAGAGATGTGTTGATGATGTGTGTGAGTGCTGGTAAGAGTGTAGGAGAGATTGCTTGGAGAAGATGTGAGGGGATTGGGTCCAGAGGGCATGTTGTAGGATGGCTGGAGAGGAGAAGTTTTGATACTTCTGCCTCAGTGAGGGGACAGAAGGAGAAGATGGGAGTTTTAGCAGTGGGTGTGGTTGGTTTGAAGTCCTGTGTGTGTGGGGCTGAGAATGTAAAGGATTGCATCATTACTTGTTTATAAGTGACGTGACATGTGACATGTGGCCAAGTATGGTAACCCATACTTGGAATTAGTGCTCTGCATTTATCCCATCCAAAGTGCACACACACAGCAGTGAACACACACCCGGAGCAGTGGGCAGCCATTTTTTGCTGCGGCGCCCGGGGAGCAGTTGGGGGTTCGGTGCCTTGCTCAAGGGCACCTCAGTCGTGGTATTGAAGGTGGGAGAGAGCGCTGTACATTCACTCCCCCCACCTACAATCCCTGCCGGTTCGAGACTCGAACCCGCAACCTTGGGTTACGAGTCCAACTCTTTAACCAGTAGTCCCCATTGACTACTGATTGTTCTAGTTTTGTCTGTGAAGAATGTGGTGAAATCATCAGCTGTTATAGAAGTGGTGGGAGGTGGTGGGGGGGGACGGAGGAGAGAATTTAAAGTTTTGAAGAGATTACGTGTGTCTGGAGAGCTGTTGATCTTGTTGTGGAAGTATGAAGATTTGGCAGTATGGACTTCAGCAGAGAAAGATGAAAGCAAAGACTGATACATACTTAGGTTTGGCAGTATGGACTTCAGCAGAGAAAGATGAAAGCAAAAACTGATACATACTAAGGTCTGACGGATATTTTGATTTGCACCATTTTCTCTCTGCTGCCCTGAGTTTGGTCCGATGCTCACAAAGAACATCAGATAACCAGGGGTTAGAAGGGGGAGTCCGTGCTGGCCTGGAAGAGAGAGGACAAATATCGTCTACACAAGAGGTGTGCTGTTAAACATTAGAGGCTGTTAAAAGTATCCGTCTTCAGCACTGATTCATTTGTGCTGTTTGTGAAATTACAGTTTGACAGCTTTAAAATTACTGATTTAATCTGTTCATCAGTGTGGACTCATTTAATCCTTCATCTCACACTGTTCAGCCACAACATTAAAATCACATGCCTAATATCATATATGCCCCCATTTGTGCTGCCAAAACAGCTCTGATGCATCGAGGCGTGGACTCCACAAGACCTCAGAGCATGTCCTTTGGTATCGGGCACCAAGACATTAGCAGAAGATCTTTTAAATCCTGCAAGTTGTGATATGGGGCCTCCATGGATCAGATTTGTTCCAGCACATCCCACAGATGTGCTCAGTCAGTCCGATTGAGATCTGGGGAATTTGGAGGCCAAGGCAACCTTGAACTTTGTCAAGTTCTTCAAACAATTCCAGAACAATTTTTGCAGTGTGGCAGGGTGCATTATCCTGCTGAAAGAGACACACTTTTGCAATGGAGGGGTGTACGTCATCTGCAATAATCTTTAGGTAGGTAGGTATGTTAAAGTAAGTGCATATTAAAGTAACATCCATATGAATGCCAGGTCCCAAGGTTTCCCAGCAGAACCTTGTCCAGAGCATAACACTGCTCCCTCCGGCCTGCCTTCTCCTCAAAGTGCATCCTGCTGCCATCTCTTCCTCAGGTAAACAACACGCATGCACCCAGTAATCAACCTGATTTAAAAGAACATGTGATTCATCAGACTAAACAACCTTTTTTTCTCTTCAGAGACAATCACAGAATATGACAGAGCTCGTGTTTAAAAGCAAAACACACTGGAATGAATAATTCACTGAAAAAGCGACACAAGTCTCTGTTCTCTCTGCAATCTCTGATGTAATCAGCCTGGTTTCCTTTATATTAGCACTGTTTTGGACGGATTGTTTGAATGCATGCATACTGGATCATTGGACTGAAACCTTTCCCTGAGTTTAGCGGCTTAAAATGATCTAATCGCAAGCAGAGAAGCAAAATTGGGTTAAAGGGTTAGAATAGAAATTGTGCTTCAGTAATTTTGCATTAAATGATTTTAACGCGTTAAGGATTGTAAAATTAATCAATATATTATATACATATATATTATACACAGTGGGGAAAATATTTATTTGATCCCCTGCTGATTTTGTAAGTTTGCCCACTTACAAAAAAATTAAGAACCTGTAATTTTTATGGTAGGTTTATTTTAATGGATAGAGACAGAATACCAACCAAAAAATACAGAAAAAACACATCATATAAAAATTAGAGATTGATTTGCATTTCAGTGAGTGAAATAAGTATTTGATCTCCTACCAACCAGCAAGAATTCTGGCTCCCACGGATTGGTTATGTGCCCATGTGGAACACAGATTAGTCCTGTCACTTTAAGAAGTTACTCCTAATGTCAGCTCGTTAGGTGTATAAAAGACACCTGTCCACACAATCTGTATCTTCCATTCCAACCTCTCCCACCACCATGGGCAAGACCAAAGATCTGTCAAAGGATGTCAGAGACAAGATTGTAGATCTGCACAAGGCTGGAATGGGCTACAAGACCATCAGCAAGAAGCTTGTGGAAGGAGACAACTGTTGGTGCGATTTTTCGGAAATGGATGAAATACAAAATCGAATACAAAAAAACCCATCAATCCGCCTCGGACTGGAGCTCCGTGCAAGGATCTCACCTCATAAGGTAAGGATGATCATGGGAAAGGTGAGAGATCAGCCCAGAACCACACGAGAGGAGCTTGTTAATGATCTTAAGGCGGTTGGGACCACAGTCACCAAGCAAACCATTGGTAACACACTTCACCGCAATGGACTGAAATCCTGCAGTGCCCGCAAGGTCCCCCTGCTCAAGAAGGCACATGTACAGGCCCATTTAAAGTTTGCCAATGAACATCTAAATGATTCAGAGAAGGCTTGGGAGAAAGTGCTGTGGTCAGATGAGACCAAAATTGAGCTCTTTGGCATTAACTCAACTCGCCATGTTTGGAGGAAGAGAAACTAACTATGACCCCAAGAACTCCATCCCTACAGTCAAGCACGGAGGTGGAAACATTATGCTTTGGGGCTGTTTTTCTGCTAAGGGTACAGGATGACTTCACCGCATTGAGGGGCAAATGGACGGG
>NW_015550226.1:405518-411613 GCF_001515605.1 Sinocyclocheilus anshuiensis
CTGAATACTTTCCGTACCCACTGTATATATATATATATATATATATATATATATATATATATATATATAATATTAGTGCTGGCCAAAGATTAAAACTTTACAATTGGGCTTGACTAGGTGCTCTGAAACTCCACCATTGCTCCAAAATTTTCCTTACTTCCTTTTTAATAGCCTCTCTCTGAGCCTCTGGTGTTATGTAGGAGTGCTGGGCTGGGGCCCCTGACCCTGACACTGGTTTACCAGTTATCCTTCATTGTACCACTTTTGGTAGGTATTAATCAGTGCATACTGGGAACAGCCCATAAGACTTGTCATTTTGGAGATGCTCTAAACCGGTCTTCTATCCATCATTATCAAAGCATACCGCCAAGGCAAACAAAGGAGTGGCTCACGAAGAAGCACATTAAGGTCATGGAGTGACCTAGCTAGTCTCCAGAACTCAATCCTATAGAAAATCTGTGGAGGGAGCTGAAACTTTGAGTTGCCAAATGACAGCCAAGAAACCCTAAGGATTTAGAGAGAATCTGTAAAGAGGAGTGGATCAAAATCCCTCCTGAGATGTGTGCAAACCTGGTGACCAACTACAAAAAACATCTTACCTCTGTGCTTGTCAACAAGGGTTTCTGCACAAAGTACCAAGTCATGTTTTGCTTGGGGATTAAATACTTATTTCACTCACTGAAATGCAAATAAATTTCTGACCTTTATATAATGTTTTTTTTAATGGATTTTTTGGTTGATATTCCGTCTCTATACGTTAAAATAAACCTACCATAAAAATTACATTGGTAGGTATTAATCAGTGCATACTGGGAACAGCCCATAAGACTTGTCATTTTGGAGATGCTCTAAACCGGTCTTCTATCCATCATTATTTGGCCCTTGTCAAGATCACCCTTTTCATCTTTTCGCTTGCCTGTTTTAACTGCTTACAACACATGAAATTTTAGAACTGACTGTTCATGTGCTGCCTAATATATCCCACTCCTTGATAGGTACCACAATAACAATATAATCATGATTATTTACTTTAATATAATAACAATATAATCAAAGTCGTTTACTGTTTTGGCAAACCAGCTGCAATTTGATGCAGGTTTTGCAAACAGACTTTTACAGAAGGATATGGACCCGACATGCAGCGGCAACAAGTAGGTGTGTTACACAGTGTCTACACCAGGCACAACCATTCTATAAGCTGTCTACATTGAATGCAACGAAGTGATTGTTGCAAATCCATTTATCCTTCTTATCAGAAGTAGCACAAATGCTTGGAGTACTTCAGCATTATTGATTATCGTAATAGGTTCAGTTGTCTTTTGTTGCATTGCAGTGAATTGTGCACAATGATTATCTTGCTTACATGTGTTTTCACTGTGTTAGATATGATGAAAGCATTCATTAGTGTGCCAAAGTCCAGTTTCAGTGGCGAGATCCTTGCATGTGCGCTCAACAGACACGACAGTGATCAGATACAGTGTTCAGTACTGCATCATTTTATGCAATAATAGTAGATCTAAATATAATTCTGTAATCCATGGGTTTTCAAACTGGGGTCCGTGGACCCTTGGGGGTCCGCAAAATAATTTGATTTACCGTATTTTCCGGACGCCTTTTTATCTTCTAAAATGTGCTATGATTTATATTCCAAAATTACTTATATAATGCATTTAATGTTAAATAAGCAAGACGTACGCACTTAAAAGCGGGCACATCAATGTTTCTATAAATATATTTCTCATGTCTGTGTGACAAGTAGACAGTATCGCTGAGTTTTTCTTCATTTCAGGAAGCGGTTCACAGAGACCAAGATGGCAAGCGCATTTTGTTTTCTTTAACAAAAGTAGAATGTTTCACTGTTATTTTGAAGGTACAAAAATAAAAATAGACCACTTTGAATGATGTCTTTCCCTTATTTGACGGATATGACATCTTTCCGCTGATGTAAGGAATTCAAGTGTCCACGTCAGTGCCTATACGCACACACAACATTATCAGTTCTAGCACTGCTAACTCTTCATCATCAAAATAAATGCGACAACAAAACGTACAAAAGGTATTTGGTGACTCAGTTTAACTTGTCTGTGGTAGAATATGTAGGTTGCACCAGTACCGTGCCATGACATGTTTTTTTCAAAACACATTTTTTGCATATGTGAAGGATGCTGTTTTAAGTAGATATTTGGATACGTGAGAAGGACAAAGCCTTCTTTACATAATAAATAATAATATAATAGCAACCAAATATTAAACCGCATCTAATGATTTACTCATAGAAATGATTCATGCCGAATGAGAGGTACGCGAGCCCACTACGAGGTTCAGTTTCAGTTTCATTTTAAGTAAGTTTGTTTTAGGCTTAGTATTTAAAGGCACAATATTCAATTCAATTCAAGTTTATTTGCATAGCGCTTTTCACGATGCAAATTGTTGCAAAGCAGCTTTACAGAAAATTAAAGTTTCTACATTATATTTAGTAATAGCTTATCAGTGGTGACTACTATCTCAAGTTGATGTCCATATGGCAGAAGTGTACGGTAATAAACAAGCAGTTAGTTAATGTCATGAAATCAAACAGACGGTGAACACTATTAATAGCAATGATTATATGTTGTGATCAAAATTATAGCAAAATTTGGTAGTTTTGTATTTTGTCTGAGGGTTGGCATCATCTGAGGTCCTCTGGGGGGTTGGCATCATCTCTTCTCAAGTGTTCAGTCATCTCAGGTCTTTGTAAGGGCTGGATCCAGACTGAAGCTTGTGTAATTCCTAGTTACCACGGGATGCCAACCCCACAGAAACACAGAAGGTAATAGAGAAAAATTAGCGTAGCGACTGTTCCAACTAAGCAAAAAAGGATGTGTTCAACCCAAGCAAAAGAATGAAAATGTGCATTTGATCAGATGTAACTGAAGTACAAGGTTATGAGATTCATTATGTGAATGCTTGGCTGAAGAGATGTGTCTTTAATCTAGATTTAAACAGAGAGAGTGTGTCTGAAAGTGTCAGGAAGGCTATTCCAGAGTTTGGGAGCCAAATGTGAAAAAGCTCTACCTCCTTTAGTGGACTTTGCTATCCTAGGAACTACCAAGAGACCAGAGTTTTGTGACCTTAGGGAGCATGATGGATTGTAGCATGATAGAAGACTATAGTTAGGCTATATGTAAGTTTTTGCCGCCAGATGGTCTGTATTCAAAAGAAACAAAGGCGTAGTTTGATAACGCCGTGACTGAGTGTGGACTCATGGGAGTTGTCGTCTTCATCCCCACAGCTGATGCAATCGGGACTCATGCAGAAATCATGTTCATGGATGAGCTAATGTATTAAAGATTTATTAATGTCGTAGTATGAAGCAGGGTGAGGCTGAAAGCCATCAAAGCGAAACGAGGCCGCTGAACGAGCATAATACACAGCTCAAAAGCAGCAGAGCTTTTATTATCCCACAGTCGACCGCTTCCGCTCCTTCCGGTCGTGCGTATGTGGGGTAAAGCAGCGCTGATTTATCATACTAGATACATTTGAAAGTTCTATTATAATGCTACTCTGTGCGGTCGTCAACTGTCTAATAAAACGCATAACATATTAAAGCGTCTTTGGTGTTTCCAAGTTTTCTACAAAACAAAACTGGAGATCGAGGGTGTGCGATGTCATTGGTAGGCGATGCAATGACCAGGGACGAGACACTATTTAAAATTGCTATTTCTCTGGATTTAAACATTCTTCGAGACATTTGGGATAATGTAAGTACACAAGTTAACAAAATATATAACACTGTTCTAGTGATTTTTGGATATTTTAATAAAAAAAATCTTACATATTGTGCCTTTAAAATAAATGTTGTTTGTAATGAATGGCACTACATTATTTTATACATATATTTTAGGGGTGTAACGGTACACAAACATGATGATTCGGTACGTACCTTGGTTTTGATGTCACGGTTTGGTATGGTTTCAGTACAGCGTGTGGAAAAAACTAAATATATATATATAATTTTTTTTTTTTTTTTTTAAACAATGGTTTACTGAAGAAATTGCTTTTTCTTTAAATAAATTCAATTACAATAAAAATTTTCTTAGGGATAAAAATCTACCTCAGCTTCTGCTCTAAACTATAGGGAGCCCTTTTACATAAGGTTACAATTAACAACAGACCCCATAATTCAATTATTATTTATTTTTAACTATAATAATCAACATTCAAATTAAAAATTTGTATGCAAGGATGTAAATTGCACATAATACAGTTTTTAAATTAACTTCTAAATTATACAGTATATATTTGTTGTTGAAATATAATCATTTACACAGTGGCTGTCATAACTTGTTTTATAAAAGATTTATTTAATTAATATTAACTACATAAACTACATTAAATAATTAAGACATCACTAACAGGTAAAGTAAAATATAATGAAGTATATAGTCTAAAAACACGCAAAAATCGCGGTTGCTGTGGTTCTTGCATTCCTCTGCAGTTTGCTCGTCAATAGCGCGGTATTGCAATATTGCGGTTATCGCGACAGCCCTAACTGCACTTCGAAAATGCGACTAAAATAGGAATACTCCACGTCTTAATTCAATTTGTGTTTCGGCCAGCCATTCATTGAACGAGCCGTATAACATCAATTCTGCAATGGATATTAATATCCAAAGTATAGTGAAAACACTATTTATTAGCACAGTAACAAGGTTGGCAGTTTAAGACATTAACTTGTAAGCACAAAACACAAGATACTTTTTAATGTAAATAAGGCTTTATTAGATAAATCTAAGACATATAAACTAGTCTAACACATAAACACACGCACTCACACATTCACACAAGTTGCAGCAAGAGAGAAAGTGAGGAAAGAATAAGTTTAAAAGAATGAAAATGTGAAATCCCAAGTTTACAGCAATATGTGCAGTTGCAAAATCAAAGTAGAAGAATAGAAGTAACGAGACTAGATGGTTTTCTTCTCATCGTGGCTAAGTAGCATAGGGCGTGCAGGCCGAAGCACGCTGGAACGGCGCTCGACGAATTCATGGGCAAAAAAAGTGGCAAAAAGCATGGCTAAAAGAGATGACTAAAAGCATAGCTAAAAGCTATGACTAAAAGCTGTGGCTAAAAGCGATGACTAAAAGCTAGAAGCCTAATTTGATGGTGTCCTGAGTATTTAAACTGGGCTGTTGGAAACATCCCAAATGGTGTCTTGACCAATTATAGCTCGGGGTGTTGCGATGTTTCTCCTCCCAATACATAAATCAACATGCCATCTTATCAGTCACATGGTCCGAATTTTCATGTTCTTGCAGAGTATAATTTGGACATGATTTCTATAACCAGAATATAATATATTTTAGAAAGTATTGATTGATAGAAACGTTTAAAGCATGAATTTTCAAACTCATACATACTAAACATGAATATGAACCCTTAAGCTAGTCAATAGTTATTAAAAAGACATACACAATACATGATTAGAACATGATAGTCAAATGTGTGGGTTACATACATGATATGGAGTTAAGCAATTGACTGATATTCGTTTATAAGTCTTTTTTAGTTCATTTTGGTGCATCTACATCGGTAAAAGACAGTTCCCTTTCAAGGGAACTTCGAACTGTGTCCTCTAGGGGTCGCTATGGGGAACGCCTCGTCGTGACCCGTGTCTAAAGCATACATTGAAAAAACACCAACAACACGTTGGCCGGCGACAGCCATGACGTCACTACCGGTGCGACTATAGTATAAATAGGTGCCGGGAGAACACATCATCCTCTTCTTCATCTTCACTGACTGTTTTGTTTGAAGCGTGCATTTCTGTGGTAAGAGCGATCTCTATTCATATCATTATGGCGAGCACTAGCAAAGCATTTAGAGGATGTGTGCATCCTTGTCGTCATTATTTGACATCTGATGACACACACGATCTATGCGTTGTTTGTTTGGGCAAAGAGCACGCACGCGATGTCCTCGAGGGGGCAATCGGCGTGCACTGCGAGCGTTTTCCAATGAAAAAGCTCCGCTCTCGTTTGTCTCTTTTTTTTGAGGAAAGAGGGGCAGCCATCTGCTCCCCACATTTCAGGACCCGCCGCTGCTGAGGCACGGAG
>NW_015550226.1:412410-412793 GCF_001515605.1 Sinocyclocheilus anshuiensis
GGCCCCGCCGCTGCTGAGGCACGGAAGGGAATGAGCTCGTGGGGATCGCATGTGGATCTGGCCGATGAGTTTGAAGAGGGGTTTTCCCTCTCGCGATCGTCGGCTGTGGACGAGAGTGAGCCACTGGAGGATGATGTTATTTCACTTAACATCGTTTGATCCAGGATCCAGTGCTCTGCTGAGTTAAGCCCAGGAAGAGCAGGAAACGTCTGAGAAGGGCGAAGAAGCTGAGGCTGAGCCTTCCCAATCCTCCTGCCCTGCGTATGATGAGCTTTTGGAAGTTATGGATCGCGCCACAGCGAGGCTTGACTTGCCGTGGAAGCGGGCAAAGAAAGTGACGTCGCGAGGTCGTCTCGATGGGCATTATCTTTCTGGCCATAACC
>NW_015550226.1:413937-414544 GCF_001515605.1 Sinocyclocheilus anshuiensis
AATTCAGGGAGGCGAAGGCGCGCTCAGCGGCCTTCAAATCCTTCATTCCACGAAGGTCCAGGTCTGAGCCCGAACAACCCAGGGGTCCTGACCCATCTCGGTTTGAGGATCAGAGACTGTATGTATATATATATATATATATATATATGTGTATATGTATGTGTGTGTGTGGGTATTTAATGCACTGGTGGTTGTGTGTATAATCCATCTGCTAGCTTTCTTTGCAGTGTTTTCCGGGACCTTGATGTCCAGACGGTACGATAAGCCGGGTTTCGGCTTCATACTTCCTGGATTATGCAGCCAGGTCACAGGCTTCTGCGGGAGCCTTCTTGATCATTAGGTCCCCGGCACGGCACTGCAAAGATTTCCTGGACGTCCGGGCTGGGCTTATGATTTCAGGCTGCCCTGTCTGGTTTACTGTATCTAGGTCACCCTGAGGAGCCTCCCGATCACCAGTCACCAGGATCTTGCTGAGGCATCGAGCGGGAAGTATAGGTGGCATTTGCGAGAACCTTCTTGTGTAATGTGTAATGAGGCAGTGCTCCCCTCGCCTTAGAGGGTTGTATTTGAGCTTGCCTCTCCCGTTTGGCCCAGTACCTCCGGGTAT
>NW_015550226.1:414682-424052 GCF_001515605.1 Sinocyclocheilus anshuiensis
CGCACTTTCTATAGTGGTAAGTGTGCACGTTATACTTTGCGCACTTTTCTAAAATCCTGTATGGTAAGGGTGGTAAGGGTTTAGCCTCGTTCCCTTTCTCTGAGTTGCTTTCCACAATACCCTGGTGCCACGAGTCTGAAGCAAGTCCACCAACTAGCAGCTTTGAGCAGCTCACAGCATTAAAACAAAAGAACACTTATTGACAATTCCAAAAAGATTGTCAAATTTGGGGCAAGTAACCAAGATTAATGGTCAAAGACACAGCACGTCATGACCATCACATGAGGAAAATCATTAGTAGAAACTGCGTTGGGTGGTTTCCCCCACCTAGAAGACAAAGACCAGACTGAGATTCCTTATGAGACCTTTTAACCTCTGGTCTTCACAGAACATGTCCTTATGTTCACAGAATGGCACAGAAACATCTCAGGTTACGTATGCAACCATGGTTCCCTGAGTAGGGAACGAGACACTGCGTCCTCTAGGGGTCGCTATGGTCGTGACCCGTGTCTGAAGCATACATTGAAAAAACACCAACAACACATCGGCCGGTGACAGCCATGACGTCACTACCGGTGCGACTATAGTATAAATAGGCGCCGGGAGAACACATCATCCACTTCTTCGTCTGAAGATTGCGTCCAAAGCATCTCGTTCCCTACTCAGGGAACCATGGTTGCATACGTAACCTGAGATGTTTCTGTGCCATTCTGTGAACATAAGGACATGTTCTGTGAAGACCAGAGGTTAAAAGGTCTCATAAGGAATCTCAGTCTGTTCTTTGTCTTCTAGGTGGGGGAAACCACCCATGTGATGGTCATGATATGCATCTCTTTGACCATCAATCTTGATTACTTGCCCCAAAATTGACAATCTCCTTTCTGAGTTGAAATTATCAATGTGTTCTTTTGTGTTAATGTTTGAAAGCTGTTCTGTAAAAGAGTTGGTTAGTTAGACTTGCTTCAGACATGTGGCGCCAGGATCTGATTTATAAACATCCTGTTGTCTTGGGCCTGTTTGTGGAATTCGGCTCTTTGGGTTGTTCAACACCAATCAAATCAAATCTTAAATTGTCTGATTCGCTCTGATACCCTACAGTAGTGTAAAACAACACCCTTTTTACCTTGTCAAAAACAGCTCTGTTCACAGCTAGGAGTTTTGGTGCATGTCCTTTTAAATGCTAATGTGCTCTGCTCACCCCGTCCCTTTCTTCTGTGGGGTGACGAGTAGTTAAAGGGTTAGTTCACCCAAAAATGAAAGTTAGCCTGTGTTTTACTCACCCTCAAAGCATCCTATGTGTATGTGACTTTCTTCTTTCAGACGAATCCAATTGGAGTTATATAAAAAATTGTCCTGTCCTGGCCCCTCCAAGCCTTTCAATGGGGGTAAGTGGGTGTTGGTTGTTAACAGTTCAGAATACGTGAAATAAAGTGTGTACATCCGTAATAAAACATCCCTCACACGGCTCCAGTAAATCCATGCTATGGTAAGTGCACACGCTAAGCTTTGTGAACTTTCTGAAATCCACATAGTGGTAAGTGGGCATGCTAGCACTTTGCGCACTTTCTAAAATCCACATAGTGGTAAGTGTGCACGTTATACTTTGCGCACTTTTCTAAAATCCTGTATGGTAAGGGTTACGCATTATTAGCCTCGTTCCCTTTCTCTGAGTTGGCTTAGACCCCGGTACTCGCCTTGGGCTCCACTCAACTAGTGTGTCTCTGTTGACACACTTTTAAAGCATCACTCCCCTCACTGTTGAGGGTTATTTGTGAGCATGGTGCTTGCTTCTGTGCGTTCGAGTTCTCTCCCCTTCTGAGGAGTTGAATTCCCAATCTTGATTACTTGCCCCAAAATTGACAATCTCCTTTCTGAGTTGAAATTATCAATGTGTTCTTTTGTGTTAATGTTTGAAAGCTGTTCTGTAAAAGAGTTGGTTAGTTAGACTTGCTTCAGACATGTGGCGCCAGGATCTGATTTATAAACATCCTGTTGTCTTGGGCCTGTTTGTGGAATTCGGCTCTTTGGGTTGTTCAACACCAATCAAATCAAATCTTAAATTGTCTGATTCGCTCTGATACCCTACAGTAGTGTAAAACAACACCCTTTTTACCTTGTCAAAAACAGCTCTGTTCACAGCTAGGAGTTTTGGTGCATGTCCTTTTAAATGCTAATGTGCTCTGCTCACCCCGTCCCTTTCTTCTGTGGGGTGACGAGTAGTTAAAGGGTTAGTTCACCCAAAAATGAAAGTTAGCCTGTGTTTTACTCGCCCTCAAAGCATTCTATGTGTATGTGACTTTCTTCTTTCAGACGAATCCAATTGGAGTTATATTAAAAATTATCCTGGCCCTTCCAAGCCTTTCAATGGGGGTAAGCGGATGTTGGTTGTCAACAGTTCAGAAGACGTGAAATAAAGTGCGCGCATCCGTAATAAAACGTCCCTCACACGGCTCCGGGGTGTGAATAAAGGCCTCCTGTAGCGAATCCATGCATTTTTGTAAGATTAATATCCATATTTCAAACGTAATAAACACTTTTTTCTCACTTCCGCTGACTGTGGTACGCGGAAGCCGTTCCGGCGGATGACGTAAGACGTCGACATTGCGTGATTAGTGACGAACGCGGAGACAAAACAAAACGCCGGTCACGTATTAGAAGCACAAAACATATGCAGAAGCCGTTCCGGCGGATGACGTAAGACGTCGACATTGCGTGATTAGTGACGAACGCGGAGACAAAACAAAACGCCGGTCACGTATTAGAAGCACAAAACGAGGATTGGTAAAGAAAAATGTCAGAGGATTTCGATATAAGCCAAGAGGAGACTGGTTTTCCTTTGCTAAAGTAAGGAAACTTTGCTCCTGCATTCCTCAGAGGCGCGCGCACGACGCATACGTCTTACGTCATCCGCCTGAACATCTTAACCCTTTAACTGTTAACTTTAGCAGCATTCATCGTGAAACTTCAACCGCAGTCATCGTGACTGTTAACTTTAGCCATATTCATAGTAATGTCTGCACTAACTAGCACTAGCACTAACCTTATTAGGAAAGGCGATTTGCAAAGATTCATTTAAAAAAAAAAACTTCTTCTGGAGGTGAAGCTGGATCATGAATAATTAGCGCGAACATAGACGCATTTAGGTAGATCGGGGGGTGCATTCCCTTCAAAACAAAAGTAATCTACTGCATCTTCAGCAGCTCAGATGCCGTAAATAAATGACGATTTCCATGTTCATTATTGCATCCAACAACAAAGCACCTCAATCACTTAGGACACATTCTTGTTTACACCTGCTCGGGCGTCGAAACAGTGCACTCAGGGCAGGTCTGTGCTAAAACGCCAATGTCAATTAACAATCATGGGAGCGTCCTAGGCCTGTGTGACGTAACACAGCCAAGAATCTGTGAACGGCTTGATTTGAGAAAGGGGTTATGATTTATTGTGATTAAAAAAAAGAAACACTGGGTGAATTTTCATCGTTAAAGGGTGGTTGTGTACACACACTTGTGTAGACACATTTCAGTTCAAACAACATGTAAAGGTGATTTTGCATCCGATGACCCCTTTAATATCTGTAGCATAAGTAAATTAGCCGATTTTGATTAAATGAAGGGTTGTAAAAAATGTAATGTTCTAGTAGCTACTTAGTATGTCCTCCATAATTTTAAGTATGCTGCTCTGACCCTTCTTGACATTGAGTGTGCAAGTTTATGGCAAATTGTCACATCTCTCTTTTTTAACTCCCAGAGGATGACCTCCTTAAATGCCCTGATCTGTGTTGGGGAGTGTTACTCAACTTGTCTCTACAAAATCTCTCGCAGGTGCTCAAGAGTGTTAAGGTTTGGTGAAATACTTGTAGGGTTTCCACCCTTGAAGAATGTATATAGTTAGGGTTATAGCTGAAAAAATTGAGTTTTTGTGCTTTGGCTACAGTAGGTACTTACAATGTAGACGACAACTAAGCATTTCACTTCTGCAAAAAAGCTTATTCTAAAAACTTTACTTTAGAAGTAAAATTGCATACATTTGGTTTATGCTTAAATAATTTACAATTATTAAGTACTATGAATAATACACTTATAGAAAATCCTTAGTATCTTATTATACAAGTTTGCATATTTGTTGAGTGGGTAGCACAGTTGCCTCATAACAATACGGTCCCCAGTTGAGTCAGGAGGCCTTTCTGTGTGGAGTCCTGTGTACTTGTTCTTTGTGCTTGTTTCCTCCAGGTATTCTTGTTTTCCCCATAGTCCAAAAACATACAGGTTAGGTGAATTGGGGACTCAAAAATTGCCCACACAAATGTGGCCTTTAAGACTGCGTGTTTTTCAGCGCAGTAGCACACAATTCGTCATGCATGAGCACTGCTCCCTGCAGGCACGCTTCTTAGCATTTAAATAAATGTGTTAATTTTGTCAGTAGCTAGGCCAGATTAGACTGCTCTTGGCCATCTTGGAAATGGTTTGTCTTGAATTAGTATTTAAATATGTCTAGGCTTATCAATTATTACATTTTACATTAAACAGATTAACCATCATTTTCTGATTGTGTCAGATAATTTTTTTTACTGCACGTTTTTTCAGAGAAAACAAAATATCCCCAATAAAATATGAAAAACAATAATGGACACAAACATATAGTTTGTCTAAAAATCCATTTACACATGACAAAATGAGTGTAATACAGCGTATTGTTTTAAATGCTTTGTACACGTGTACTTTATTGCTCTGTGCAGGTATTCACGAGATAATGTGTACATAAATATTACTTACTTTAGTGCGCTGTTGTGAAAGTGTTTTTGTTTTCCAAAGACACGAGGAGAAATGCAAAATAAAGTAATAATAATAAAGACAAGTTCACATATGTGAGATATATAAAGTTGCAGAATTGCCAACATACATACACAAGCCAGTAACAGGAGGGCTTTTGCTGTTTAATGTGCTTAAAAGATGTATTCTGCATAACTTACATTTCATTGTTTTACATAACTCATTTTACACACATTTTCATTTAACAGAACAATTTGTCATAACAGCAGCATAACAGTTGTTGTTTAGCTTTAAAGACACCAGTGCGTGCATGTTAAACAGAGCGTAACAAATAAAAACAATAATTTAGACTAAACGGTGCATTTTGATCAAATATTTGTTATTTGACATGCGATTTACCCAAGGAATGTTATTAAAGAGTGATACCTAGAAAAGCTAGAAAATGACAAAACACTGACAAATAACTTCAAGCATCAAGTGACAATAAATACAGTATAAACAGAAGCAGAAAACAGTAACAATAACAAAAAATCGGCATCATTTACTCATGTTGCATAGCATTGAGTACCATATTATCAACAAATGTGGGAAATGCACAAAATGTTTTCTCAGTAGTTATTTGAGATGCTTTCTGTTTTAAGCATATTTGGATCACATGAAACGGTGCTTCTGTTTCCAAAAGCTTGCCACGATTTCTCAAGAATAATTTGGGCAAAGAAAAAACTGTCAAACAAAAAGATGCAAAAAATCAAAGCAAAAATGTGGGCAATTATTCTAGACATTAACCAGACTAAAGATATGCTCTCTAATAGGTATTTTATGTAGTCATTACTTATATTTGACAAACCCAGGAGCTGGCCCTGTGCCTAGACTTTTGACTTCTTTAAATCAAAACACACTTGGTCAAATTAAGCTATTTAAGGAAAATAATTGGATTGTTCATTTTAGATTATTGACTCAAACTTAAATGGTTCTGTCTTCCATGACCGCTGTCTTACAAGGTAATTGTTTTGGTAGTAAATTGTGCATAAGACAAGAAGAGTGTAATAATTTTCTGGTCGTGGTTTTTACCATTTTACAACACGTTTTAGATTGTGTTATTTAGATTGAATTATCAGTGATCAAATGCAAATAACAAACATGTAAAAATACTTTTAATAACAGAGACATTAATATTTTATTGCATTGTGATGGTACACACACACACACATGATACTTGGCTTGCTCATGCTTAATGTGCTCTGCCGCTTGTTGGAATACTTTTCTGAGAGAGGTTCACAGAGCAACTGAAGTCATCAGCTTCAGTACTTGACATGACTAAGAATGCAGCATGACTGCCCCCTACTGACTATGTCTTTCCTTCCCATTTTAACTGTTCTATTTTGTCTTTGGATTTGTTTAAAGTATCATGAGAGTATTATATCATTAGATCAGTATTGTGTATCTAACAAAATTGTGACATAAGTGGATGTCATGACACTGCCTTTGGCATGAGATGCCAGGATAAGTTCCAGCAATCCCACAAATGATAAAGATAATGGATGGATATGCAGATATTTTTTATTCTAGAACCAGACAAGGGCAGTATAATTTGTTTAATCTTAAATTCATTGGCACAGGCCGTACTCAATCTTCTTACAGTAGTAGCACATGTCTGGATGGCAATATGCATATGGAAATTAAGAGGTTATTTATAGTAAAACTGTGCTTTGTAAGCTCTATATATGGTTATTTCAGAGACGAGAAGCTTATGTGTCTTCCACTGACTTGAATTTATAACACTTTTTAAATCTTAAAGGTTTTGTGTGTACACAAATGTATTTATTTATTTATTTAGGCCTACGTGGTGCACATATTTAAGGATTTTTTTTTTATGCTCAAAAAGTTAAATGGCATAGTGCTGACCTTTTCAGTGTTTTGCTTCTTTATGCTGCTTCAGCTACACTCAAATTGCAGCTGAATGTGTTGAAAGGATGACAGGGCCTAAATTTCAGAGTGGGATTGTGGTTACTGCGTGGTTTACTCTTTCCTGCCAGTTCTGTGCTTATAATGCAGAAAATTCTCATTCTCACATTCATTCAATGTGGCAGTGTGAGTTGAATCAGTAAATTAATAAATACAGATCAACAGACCAAGTCAATAATATGAAATCTTTTAGACTGTAATCTCAGACAGACAGCATGAGTATACTGGTAAACTTAGACTAGAAGACAGATAGTTAAAACAGCCTCCATCACTTACCCATTACACTCAGTGCAGGGAATGATCTACCGGTGTGAAATTTTATATCAGGTAAAAACTAAACATTATGATCAGTTATCAAAATTCTAGTGAATAGAACAGCCTGGAATAATGTACAGCCTGCTTAAAAGAGCTGAAAGCCAGAGTTCATTAAAAGATGTTACGTTTTATTTGACAGGTATTTTCCCGGTTGAACATATATTGTAAATGTATAAAATATTAAAACAACAACAACCAAAAATGCAAAGGTATGAATCAAGCCACATTTTGAAGTCAAGATAATTATGAATGAGCACTTAATTCCCTAAAACGAGTAAAAATCTGTTTGGCCTGTCTGTTTGATGAAAAACACAAAATTTAACCTGACTGCACTTTATTTTTTTCTGTTTTATTTTTAATTTGAATAAATAATTTCAATTCAAAGGTTGAAATCAAACTTCCTTCTGCCATTGTATGTAGAGTAGGCGGTTGTAATTTATTTTACACCCATGTTTAGGTTATCTGCTTAAGGTAGCTTCCACCTCATTTCTTTCAATGTGTGAGATTGGTTATGTTCTTTTAGAATGTAACTAATTTTTACGTCGACTGCAACTTCACAACAGCTGTTTGTTTGTCTAACCCCGAAACTTAGCAGAATGGTCTCAATTGTGCACTGCTATTCAGGCACACAGATATATATCTATAATAAAAAGTATATATATATATATATATATATAAAATAATAATACCTTGTTTAGATAATTAAGTTATTTTTGTCCTGATTTTTATTTGTCCATACATTTTTTTATATTCACAGATGGGCATTTGTGATGAAGAAACATCTCAACACTCATCTGCTGGGAAAGCATGGACTGGGCCAGCCCAAAGAGAGGTTTTGAACTACACTGAACACATACACTTCTGTATCATATTACTTTGTAACACTTTACACATAAGGTTGCATTTGTTAACATTAGTGAATGTGTTACTTAATACAAACTAACAATGAACAACATCTTTAGACAGCAATAGTATAAAAAAGTATAATAAGGCTTATATGATATAGGGGGATCTCTATGCTTTAAATGTGATAAAGGGGGATCTACAGGTTCAGTTTAAATAACTTTTTATATGTGGGCTGCTGTTAAAGTGGTCACTATATTCACATAAAGCCTACTTATCCATGTGTTTGAAAACTAGGCTACCCTTTCTAATGCTCTCATAGAAACATGGCCACAAATCAATATTTAGTGGCTACTACATCAAATCCAAATGGAATACTGTTATGAAAACTAACGTCTTGTGAAAATGTGTACGTGTATCAATTTTTGTGAAAATTGGTCACAGGGCACATCTTCGGAATTCTTGCTTTATGCCCTAAAAAGTGTAAATCTAATTATTGTCCTTATCTATAAAATTATCCACCATTTTAAACACCAGTGTAATTGTAGTCATTTTTCCTGGAGTTTTGAGGGAGGGGGTTAATTCTTTAATTGTTTAGTAGATATAGGCCAGATAATATATATAGGTTTCTTTGGGTGTGGTCCAAAATGACTAATTGACCTATATCTTGTTATTGCAACATCCAAACATCACAAAACTTGGTACACATGAACAATAGAACATTCTGATGAATCAATAATAGTGCAACTATTATCAAAGAAGTTGAAAGGTGACACACACAGATCCCCACAAAATCCATTTGATAGATTCTTTCACAACTGGCTATTTTGCTTATGTCTTCCGAATGTGCTTGGATCCCAGTATAACTGCCACTTGCAACTCTATGTACTATTTTTATTATATAAAAAGATGACATAAAATAAGCATGAAGAACAACATTACATTTGCATAGACAACATTTAAAAATATATATAAACAAATAAAGTAAAAGACATGACATCTCAACTTTTACATTTCTATGATTAAGAATTGTGACTGGATGTAGCAGTACAGTGGTTCATTGGTTAATGTGTTCTCTTTTACTAGAAAGTTTGAGTGTGAGCTGTGTGAGCGGAGCTTCAGTGAGAAATGGGCACTAAATAACCACATGAAGCTGCACACAGGCAACAAAGCATACAAGTGTGGATGGCCCTCATGTCATTATGCTTTCCTGACTCTGTCTGCTATGAAGGATCATCACAGGACACACACAGGTACAAACACATCAGAAAATACACTTGAAAAAATTAAAATCTAGGAAGTGCTGCTGCTGAGGCTGGTGGGCAAAGATTTCTAGAGTATTTATAAAATCTTTTTAGAAAATCTTTTTAAAATTCACTGAATAAACCATTGTTCCCGGGTATGTTTGTTAAAGGGGTCATATGATGCGATTTCAAGTTTTCCTTTCTCTTTGGAGTGTTACAAGCTCTTGGTGC
>NW_015550226.1:424062-431377 GCF_001515605.1 Sinocyclocheilus anshuiensis
GTAAAAAGACAGTATAAGTCATTATAATCAGTAATTATGTCCCACTGGATGCAACAAATGCCTCGTTTATAATGGGTTTTACTGGTTTTGTCTTGTCGCGCCGGGAGACGGCATCACAGTATGGTAAGGGGCGTAACATTTCCGTTGAGGTATTCGGCCAATCACAACGCACTGGATAGCTGGCCAATCAGAGCACACCTCCCTTTTCAGAATGATGAGCTTTGTTAGAATTGACATGTTTCAGAAAGAAGAGCAACAATAATGTACTGTATATGGAAAATAACATATTTTCTTAACCTTAAACCGCATAAACACATTGCATTACACCAAATACACAAAATAATGTTCTTTTTAGCAACGTCATATGACCCCTTTAATATAATGAAGTACTTCATTTAAAGATATCTCTTGGTCACACATTTTCATAGCAGACTCACTGATCTTTTTAGCATCCTCTTTAATAGAATATAAGAATAACATGCATTAATCAATTTGTCATCATAAGAATACAATTCTTTATAGAATTTTGGGTTACACTTTATTTTGATAGTCCACTTTAGACATTTTACTAACTATAAGTAACTTCAAAATAAAAACCCATCAAAATAAAGTGTTAGAAGATATTAAGCAGACAGTCTACTAATACTCTAATGACTGCTAGTTGACATGTAGTTGCAAAGTTACTTACTGTTAGTAAAATGTCAAAAGTGGACTATCAAAATAAAGTGTTACTGAATTTTGCAATATATCTTGACATTTCCATCAAATTTCTTGTTAACTGTTCATTAATACTCAATTTGGCCATAGATGTGTGTTCTACTTTACTTTTATCTATATTTAAACAATTTACTTTTTTTCTGCTTCTTCTAACCATTTATATAGGGAAGTCGTGGCCTAATGGTTAGAGAGTCGGACTCGTACCCCAAAGGTTGCGGGTTCGAGTCTTGGCAGGGATTATAGGTGGGGGGAGTGAATGTACAGCACTCTCTCCCACCTTCAATACCACGACTGAGGTGCCCTTGAGCAAGGCACTGAAACCCCAACTGCTCCCCTGGCGCCGCAGCATAAATGGCTGCCCACTGCTCCGGGTGTGTGTTCACGGTGTGTGTGTGTTCACTGCTGTGTGTGTGCACTTTGGATGGGTTAAATGCAGAGCACTAATTTCAAGTATGGGTCACCATACTTGGCCACATGTCACGTCACTCACTTTTATAATTTATTTTTCCATTCTTGATCTGAACTGCAATTTCCAGAGAGCTTTCACAAATTTTACAAATAATTGTATCTTTATTTTCTGTCCTTATGGCTACGGCTTTGATTTTATACTTCATTAATTCTCAGTTTACCCCAAAATTATTTGTTGAGTTTACCTCATTACAGCAATCTACACTGATATTTTCTGCATCATCTCAGAAATGCAGATCTGTCAGTATGTTCTGGTTCATTTTCCAGTATGTAATTCTTTTTACATCTTTTGATTTTGCTGTGTTTATTGATAGAATAATAGTTTTGTGATCTGTAAGAACAGAAAGATCTATAGAGACCTCTTTAACATAATTCACTAAATTCCTTGAAATTAACCAGTAGTCTATGCCTCAAAATAGCTGCGAGCCAGCAATGCGCCTGAACACACCTCGTTTTCAGACCAGCACGCCCATGGGTGCACACATGGGTGCAAATGCATTTGCTGTTTAAACAACATGGTGCAGGACGTGAAAATGATAACTCGGGCTGAAACTAGCAAAAAACACTTGCGTCTCACCTGGCACTGCATTGCGCCGGGTGTATGATAGGGCCCTAGGTGTTGATCTGAATTTAGCAGAGGCAGTCTTTCATTGCACTATTACATCATACAGAGACAAAATCAGAAGAAAAAAAGTTGTTTTGGCTGCTCTACGGTGACATTCAAACAGTTAAAAATAAAAAGCCACTTTCCTAATATTAGGATCCTTTGAAAGTAATTATTTTTAGTTAACCGTTAACTGTTCATTAATACTCAATTTGGCCATAGATGCGTGTTCTACTTTACTTTTTCTATATTTAAAAACATTACTTTTTTTTCTGCTTCTTCTAACTATTTATTCCTCTATAAAGGCTCCCCTTGCTTTATATTTATATATTTTATCTAAATGTAATTATAGTTGTAATAATTTATTTTTCCATTCTTGGTCTAAACTGCAATTTCCAGAGAGCTTTCACAATTTTTTAGAAATAATATTTACAAATACTTTTTCAAGCCAACTTACTGAAATCCTATTTAAACTACTTCTTCTTCTTCTTCTTCTTCTTCTTCTTCTTCTTCTTCTGAGACCAAATTTTAAAATGTATCTCCTCCTAGTCTTTTAAAGCTACAACCACCAAACTCGTGTCAGACCTTCAGACTGGTCTGACTCGGTTTGCTATATCTTTTCTAACTGATCCGGCTTACGGTTTTCATAAATCAGACTATCAAAACCACCTAAAATCCCGTAGACGTTCATTGAGGGGGTGAAAACTTTTGTACAATAAGACTTATGGTGTATTTAAGCTGGCTATTGATAGTTTTCACGTGACGTCACACCCTTATAGGAACGCCCACCTGGTGGGCAAAACGAAGCTTTGCTCCACTGACCGCCAGTTATTTTTGCATTAAGTAGTAATGTAGTAAAACGCAGATATTAAACGGCGAAATTCAGTAAACACCATTATGTATATTTTGTACAGGCAAGCAGATGAAACCAGAATATAAACGCAATGTGTAAAGTTTGCCATAGAAAACCATTAGAAGGAAATCACTGAATCATTAAGCGGATTGCGTTCATATTCCGGCCTCATCTGCTTGCCTATGTAAACTATGCATCATTAATATAGAGAATATTACTGTTTTAAATATAATAAGGCACTTTAAGTGTTTTTACAACATTTTGTCGCACTGTTTAATGATTGAAATATTGCCGCGGGTGCTTAATATGGGTTGCAAATGGCCAAAACTGGCATTTTGTTCACATACCTTTGTTTTATTCTTTTAAGAGGCGATCTAAATATTTGCAGCTGTGAAACAGATGGAAAATTGACATGCTTGTCCTGCAGTTCTGGATGTTTTGCCCTCCAGGGCTTCGAGCCGGTCACGTGACTGAAAGCTATGAATTACTATGGCAAAGTTTAACAACTCCCTACTGAAAAACAGCTAAAACCAGCCTAAGCTGATTGACTGCTTTGGCTCGTCTCCCAAGCTGGTTTTAAAGTGGTTTTGGCCACTTTTTTAGCAGGCCAGGCTGCCTGTGTTTTTAGCTGTGTTTTTACTGAGTCAACTGGTTTTAGCTGGATTAGCATAGAAACATGCTAACAACATGCTTGCTAATCATGATAGAAACATGTTAACAACAAACGCTAGTAACTTGCTAATCATGATAGAAAAATGCTAACAAAATGCTAGTAACTTGCTAATCATGATAACAACATGCTAGTAACATGCTAATCGTGCTAGAAACATGCTAATAACTTGTTAATCATGTTAAAAAAAGTCTAACACCTGGCTAGTAACTTGTTAATCATGCTAGAAATATGTTAGCAACTTTTTAAACCTGCTAGAAAACCTGCTAGCATCATGCTAGTAGCATGCTAATCGTGCTATCAACATGCTAGTAACTTGCTGATCATGCTAACAAAATGCTAGTAACTTGTTAATCATGCTAGAAACATGTTAACAAAATGCTATTAACTTGGTAATCATGCTAACAAAATGCTAGTAGCTTGCTAATCATGCTAGAAACATGTTAACAACTTGATAAACATGCTAGAAACGTGTTAGCATCATGCAATTAACATGCTAATCATGCTAGAATCATGCTAATAACTTTGCTAATCATGCTAGAACCATGCTAGCAAAATGCTAGTAAGCTTGCTAACCATGTTAACAAAATGTTAACACCATGCTAGTAACATGCTAATCATACTAGAAACATTCTAGCAACTTGTTAAACATGTTAACAAAATGCTATCAACTTGTTAAACATGTTAGAAACATGCTAGCATCATGCTAGTAAAAGGCTAATCATGCTATAATCATGCTAGCAACGTTATTAACTTGTTAATCATGTTAACAACATGCTAGTAACATGCTAATCATGATAACAATATGCTAGTAACACGTTAATCATGTTAGAAGCATGCTAGTAATTTGCTAATCATGCTAACAACATGCTAGTAACATGCTAAGTTTTAAAGTGGTTTTGGCCACTTTTTTAGCAGGCCAGGCTGCCTGTGTTTTTAGCTGTGTTTTTACTGAGTCAACTGGTTTTAGCTGGATTAGCATAGAAACATGCTAACAACATGCTTGCTAATCATGATAGAAACATGTTAACAACAAACTAGAAACATTCTAGCAACTTGTTAAACATGTTAACAAAATGCTATCAACTTGTTAAACATGTTAGAAACATGCTAGCATCATGCTAGTAAAAGGCTAATCATGCTATAATCATGCTAGCAACGTTATTAACTTGTTAATCATGTTAACAACATGCTAGTAACATGCTAATCATGATAACAATATGCTAGTAACACGTTAATCATGTTAGAAGCATGCTAGTAATTTGCTAATCATGCTAACAACATGCTAGTAACATGCTAACAACATGCTAGTAACATGTTAATCATGTTAGAAACATGCTAGTAACTTGTTAATCATGTTAACACAATGTTAACACCATACTAGTAACATGCTAATAATGCTAGAATCATGTTAGCAACATGTTATTAACTTGCTAATTATGCTAACAGCATGCTAGAAACATGCTAATAACTTGCTAATCATGTTAACAAAATGTTAACACCATGCTAGTAACGTGCTAATCATGCTAGAATAATGCTAACAACATGCTAGTAACATGCTAATCATGCTAGAAACATGCTAGTAACTTGTGAATCGTGCTAGCAACATGTTAACCATGTTATACACATGTTAATAACTTGCTAATCATGCTAACAAAATGCTAACAGCATGCTAGTAACGTTAATAATGTTAGAATCATGCTAGAAAACATGTTATTAACTTGTTAATTAATGCTAACAACATGCTAGTAACATGTTAATCATGCAAGCAACATGCTAATAACATGTTAATCATGTTAGAAACATGCTAATAACTTTACTAATCATGTTAACAAAATGTTAACACCATGCTAGTAACATGCTAATCATGCTAGAATCATGCTAACAACATGTTAGTAACTTGTTAATTAAGCTAACAACATGCTAGTAACATGTTAACCATGTTATAAACATGCTAATAACTTGCTAATAATGCTAACAAAATGTTAACATCATGTTAGTAATGTTAATAATGTTAGAATCATGCTAGAAAACGTTATTAGCTTGTTAATTATGCTAACAACATGCTAGTAACATGCTAATCATGCTAGCAACAAGCTAGTAACATACTAATTGTGCTAGCAACATGCTAATCATGCAAGCAACATGCTAATCATGCTAAAAACATGTTAGCGTCATGCTAGAAACAGCCTAGCAACCACCCCAGGTACCCTAGCGATATATTTTATACCTATCTGTTTTTTTTCCTGATAGACTGTATTGCCTTGAAAACATTCAAACTTTAATCTTTAAAACTATTTTAACTTTCAAACTACTTCAAACTGAAAACTTTCAGACTGCAAGCTTTTAAAACTTTTTCAAACTTTCTAGCTAGGCTTTTTCAAGCCAACTTAAAGTTTGTCTACAAACTTTTCAATCTAGTTTTATCTTTATTTTCTCTTTTGTTTTTGCTATTTCTTTTTCTGTCCTTATGGCTACGGCTTTGATTTTATACTTCATTAATTCTCAATTTACCCCAAAATTATTTGTTGAATTTGCCTCATTACAGCAATCTACAATTATATTTTCTGCATCATCTCAGAAATGCAGATCTGTCAGTATTTTCTGGTTCATTTTCCAGTATGTAATTCTTTTTACATCTTTTGATTTTGCTGTGTTTATTGATAGAAAAATAGTTTTGTGATCTGTAAGAATATAAGGATCTATAGAGACCTCTTTAACATAATTCATTAAATTCCTTTAAATTAACCAGTAATCTATACACAACTGTTGAGTAAGGTCTCGTTTACACCATGTAAACTGTTTTATTGACCAAGAAATTTTATTTGGATACTTAGGTTTTCATATAACAATGAAGTCAACGGTAGAACATAAGTTATTCTGGAAGAACAGACCTGACTTTTGGACATATTTGGACAGCATATTTAGTTTTAGTATTTGATAAGGTATTGTTAATACAGTACATTGGTATCATTGTCAGTATATGTCAAGGGAATTTATGATTTGCTGAAAAGGAAAGCAGTATTTTTATTTTGCAGACATTTAATGTGACTTTTATTATATTCAAGAAACATGTCTTTGTCAGATTTTAGTTTTTGGAAGAGTCAGTGGGGGATGATTTATAGATGCCATAATCGATCAGCCAGTGTCGCAATCTTAAAGGGTATATAGGAATATAATTCAATCCATATTGCATTACTCGGGTCAATGGGTGATATTGGTAATAGAAAAGAATGCTTTTATTTTGAGGAATGTCTATGCAACTAACTTTACCACACAAAATAAAGCTTTTTTATTTGTAATTGGATGAGTAATTGGATGAGATTTGAATACAGTATTGGGATGACAAGACATGTCTATTGAGCTCATCAGTGATCACGTCATCATTGCTCTCTTCTCTTCTTCTCATCCCACTAATGCACCAGTAAGTGGGGTTAAAGATGTGATGATGTAAAATTAGGGGCCCTATTTTAACGATCTAAGCGCATGGTCTAAAGAGCATGGCGCAGGTGCACTTAGGGCGTGTCCAAATCCACTTTTGCTAGTTTAATGACGGGAAAAACAGTCAGTGCGCCCAGCGCATGGTCTAAAAGTTTTGTCCCTATTCTCTTAATGAGTAATGGGTGTGTTTTGGGCATAACGTGCAATAAACCAATCAACCAACCAATCAATAAACCCATTCCCTTTAAGAGCCAGTTGTGCTCGCGCCATGGCGTATTCGCTATTTACACGGCGGAATTTGCAAGAGCAAAGACTGAACGCGTCTCCAGAGAGGAAACAGAGCTGCTTGTGCGCGAGCAAATAGGTAGCCAAATTTTGATACATGCAATGACTATCCATTATGACATGTAGGCATTTTTATATTTATGTAGCCTACACAATAATAATCTTTTACATTATAATCCTTGAATTTTTAATATTTGGCATGTTTGTGTGCTGCTGTGCATCCCTGTGTGTGTAATAAGCAGAGTGTACGTGTGTTGGGGACCCGCCTATAGGTGCA